>NC_056747.1:370672153-370684763 GCF_019279795.1 Protopterus annectens | reverse complement strand
GAAAGGGAGGGAGGGAGTCTGCCATGGATTAACAGCTTCAAAAAAAGACCAAGGTTGAATCGGGTAACCCAAACGTTGAACTGGATGAAAATGTAGACAACACTATCTGTCATTATGGTGAGTACGTAACTTTTGTTTATCCATTGTGTTGAGGCCTTGAGAGTGTCGTAATGAGATTAAATCCCACTTTCTGGTTGCAGTGTACATTCTGAAGGGGTGAGGTAAACTGTCTTGCCAGTAAGACTGATGCATTGTCGGTGTCCCACAGGTGGCCACTTGGTCAGTGATCATAAAAATCTTCCGTGCTTTATCACCCATGTCTGACCTTTCTGCCTTACTAGACCAAATATTTTCAGTGATTGGGCTTCCAGGAAGACTGCTGAAGGATGCATTTAGGTCACCCTTGGCCATAATGGCTTCTTTTTTGATTTTCCTCTTTTACCAAGATTTGTCCTGAAGGTTGTAATTCTTGCAGCTAAGACAGTTGTCTTGGTCCCTTTGTGGATTAGATTCTGTTTCATGCTACTTCAGCCATTCTTACTCTGCCACCTTAAGATTTTTGAACTTCTAAGACCCCCCCCATCTTCTCTCCATGTTTTACCCAACTCTCCTCGTTGAAAGGCTAGCAGCTTGACAGTTTCCTTTCCAGTGATACCATCTGTGTAAGAAACCTGGACAGTTAGTTATCGGTCTTTAGATGTGCCCTAACAAAATCTCCCTGACCAAAATATGCACAGAATTTAGTGATTTTGCTCATTCATTGTTTTATAAAGAATGATTTATGTAACAAATTTAAGTATCATTGCTGCACTTGGTTTTGCTTCATCTGCTCGGTAGTGTTCAAGTTGCTTGTAAAAACTTACTCTGGATTTATTGCCTTGTTTCAAACAAGTGCATTACAGAACATGCTTAGATTTGTTTCTGCACAAGTGTTTTTCATACTGAATTACAGGAACTAGTAGTTGGCACCTCCGTAATAAAATGCTAGCTGCTTAATGATTTTCACATGGTATGCAAGTCTGAGTTCAGCATTGAGTATTTTGCTATCGGGCGCACAGACACTGCAGGTTAAAAAAGCATTGACTGAAGTATACTTAAGCGTACATATGTGGCTGTGCAACTGATGTGTGTATATCTTGTAGTATGACATGCATGACCTTGATAACAGTTAAACTGTTAATTTACTGTTTACTATGTGTCATATTGTATGCATACAAAGTTGCTGTTGTATGGTTTATCAGTTCTGCAAGTAACTATGTTCATATTTACCATGTTTGCTATTGCTTGTATTACTATTTGTATTACAATTGTTCATGTGCTGTCGCTTTTCTCCCTGGGCCTTCGCTGAAAAAGGACCTGTGTCCAGTCGGAACTTCCAGTAAACAAATGCAAATAAATAAAAAATAAACGCAACAAAACGATGGGAGAATGTAGATTTGATAGAATGATGATCATTTTAAGGGATTTTATGGTAGAATTTAAATGAGGCTGAGGGTCACGGAATAAAGTAGATTACATTGTCATGTGATTTACTTTTTTTTTTCCCCCCACTTCCTCAGGTTTGTCTTGGCAGTTGGCAGTGCTGTTTTTGATGCCATGTTCAATGGTGGAATGGCAACAACGTCCACAGAGATTGAGTTACCCGACGTTGAACCTGCGGCCTTTCTAGCGTTGCTCAAGTAAGGGTGAACTTTCTGTAATTCATTGACATGTAAGCTTCTAAGCAACTTTATAACTATCAGATACAGAAGAACCTCCCTTGAACATAAAAAGATTGTGGGTTGGCAGGGATGATGGTTTCAGTGACTGATCACGAACAGCTGTTTTGTCATTGTCTTGTGGTGTCTAGCAAGAGTTTTATCCTGTGTTTTCATATAAAAATATTTAGTATGAATATTGAGAGCCATAATTTTGCAGTTTTACTTTAGTCATGTGTTTGATTTTCCTGATAAAGCAAAACCGGTACTTTTTTTGTCAACAGCAGTGGATGTAAAACTAATCAACCTGTCAAAAATTAATTATGGATGCTATGTTGAATACACATTCATTGACAGTATGCAGCTTTGAAAGTGGATGACATGATTGTAGGGAGAAGGCTTGCTGTCCTGTGCACCAAGAAGATAAGGTAGAAGGGCAAAGCCACTTTACTTGGGATCTAGAGTTTACTTCTCAGAGAGGAAAGTTGAGAAATAATGTGGGAATTGTGGTAGGGGAGAGTCTTCTCAGGACTATAAGGGATGTCATCAGATCTGGTCATAAAATCCAGTGTAAATATACAGCAGAATTATCTGTTCACCACAGAAGGTGTGTGATTGTGAGGAAAAGGTGCATTCAGGCAAAAGTTGCAGGACCTGCAAGGTAAAAGTAGGACAACATGCACTGCTGCTGATAATGGGGGGACTCAAATGCTCATATCAGGACAGGCAGAGCAGGATACAAGGACTGCCTTTGTATGGTTCAGACAACTGGAATAAAGGAGATTACTTTTATGACTTCTGTCTGGCAAATGGCTTGATGGTGACTGCCTGGTTCATATGGAGGGAGTCTCTCAAGGTCGCATAAGGTTTGGTTATCATGCAGCCCTGTTAGACTTACTCTCACTAAGGAAAAGGCATTAGGTTAGAATCCGAGATTGGCAGTCATTTTCAGTGAAGTAGTCAGCCCACAGCTTAAACTTTTGGTGGCTACAGTCAGCTGAAGGCAATGGCCAGAGAAGGCATCTAAGTTCAACAGAGATTAAACTGAAGACTTGGAAGCTGATTGAAGTGAAAGCTTAAAAGTTCACAAAAAGACTCTCTGGGCTCTAGCTCATTGGGAAGTTGTGGAAATAGATGGAATGAAAGAATGGCTACATCTCAAAACAGTATGTGTGGAGACTATCTGTATATATCGTTGAGCCAGGTGTGGAAAGAAGGTACAGAAGAAAAGTTAGTTTGTGGAAGGCAGACATCCAGGAAGTTACCAAAAGAACAGAGTGCAGGAAAATGGTGAGAGAGAGATTACATTCCATACCAAGAAGAAATGCTGGCTTGATAACAGAAGCTAAGAGAGCAGTTGCAGTGTCGCATGCACTGTGCTGGCTTTTGGAAAGTGAGACTGCAAATTGCAGATAGCACGAAGAAACCATATCTTGGATTGCGAGGTAGACAGAAAAATGGTCTTTGGACACCATTCACATGGGATGCCATCAACAATCTTCCAGCAGCTTTGAGTGAAACACCCCACAAACTGCACACTACCCCATATACCACCTATGATGAAAGAGGAAGAACCCACCAAGTAAGAATAGCACTAAGGAAAATAGTGATAGAAAGTGGCAGGCACCTGAAAGTGCATGTAGTAGAGAGAGGTATGATAGCTAGATGACTAGACATGAATAAGCATTCTAGTGCCAGTGTACAAGAATGAGAGATTTGCAACCGTGAGCAGTACATGCGTGTCAAACACCTGTTACACTCCATGAAAGTGTTTGAGGGTGGATGATAAATGAATATCCAGAGTAATAGAATGTAAGCTGGGAGATAGAACAGTTTGAATTTGGATAAGGATGTAGCATAACCAACCCAGGGTTTTGTAGCGAGACAGATAATTGGAGTAGAAGCAGGGGATGTATGTACTGGCCACTGCTAGACTTGGAGAAAGCATAGGACACTGTTTAAAGAAAGCTGATTTGAGCTGCCTGTGATGGGTTGAAGTTCCAGAAACATTAGAATTGGCACCAACTGCTTACAAGGACCCACTGACACAAGTACAATGTCCAGAATGTGAAGGGGTTCCTCTAGGAGTAGTTGTATGTCAGGGTTCAGCTCTGAGCTTACTGTGTTCATACTGGTGATGAATTACATAAGCAAAAGAGTCAGAGGGGAACAGATCAGAAAAGTTGCTATATACAGATGTAGCATAAACAGATTCTCTGAACAGGAAATTCAGGAAATTTAAAAGGGTGTGGAATGCAAAACTGAAGGCATATGGAATTAAATGGTACAAGCAAGGCAGTTGACATGGCAGCAAGTGGGGAAATTAGACAAAGCTAAAAATTATGATGGAAGGAAAATACTTGAAGCTATTGGCCTGTTCAACTGTCTGAAAGGGAAGGTTGAAGAGACGTCTGAGATGGTCAGACTAGGATCTGAGGTCCTGCAGTGAGCTGGCACTGTCAAGGGTTGTGTGAGACACACGAATGCCAAAGAAGTTAAAAAGTAAGGTGTTCAAAACAATGATTCAACCAGTACTTCTCTGTGCTAGAGAAATCGAGGCAGGAAGCTAGGGATGGTGGAAATTAAGTGCCTGAGACAGATGGTAAAATGCAGACTGGGACAGTAGCAAATGAAGATATCAGAGCAGAAGCCAAAGTAGTTCCATTTGCAGAGAAAAGCGCAGGGGGAATAATTTAGTGGTTCATGCACATGTGCAGGAAAGCAGAAGACAGTTTTGAAATTTTGGAGAGACTGGAAGAAAGCAAGGTAAAACAAGGATGTCCAGATGAGAAGTAGATGTGTGATGCATCTGTTTCTCAGCTGTATGTAGTCTTGTAATTGCCACCTTCCAGTCTGTCCCAGATCTTCAAACAAAGCCAGCATCATGCCATGCATAGGTAACGGGAATGTTTCTAATAAGTCCCTAACGCAGCCCCGTAGGTTCCTGTATTCTGTACAGGTGAGAGCTTTGGCCCATTTTGGAACGTAGCAGTAGTTTAGTGGTGCTTTAGTTTTGGTACTGTTCACTGTAAGTACAGTGAACAGTCTAAGCTGTAAGTGTGCACATATGTGGCGTAACATCTGTCAAAATGCAATTTCAGAGCTTTTTTCCTGAAGTGACTAGACCAAAAGCACAGTTCTACAGCAGTAACCAGTGTGTAGGAAAAATAAAACTCCTGCATGCCTTGTAGCCTTGATTTTGGTTGCAAAGCACAGTTGGGTTTCCTTTGTGCGCAAGAACCTAAGCCGCTCCAATTAGTCTCTAGTCAGTCTGTTTCCTGACTTGAATTAAAGACTGCTCCACTCTGGAGGCATTTTGGGGGGTTAACTGTGGATGTTAAGTTGTCTATCTCGCCTTCATTCTTGCTGGATGGGTTCGGAGCCGACCTCTGCTCCGACTCGGCCACTCTAAAAGCTCGAGAGTTGGTTCCACCGGCTCGAGGCTCCCCTATATCCCACAATGCTAGGCGGTATTACCCCAGATCTCGTTTGCCGCTACAGCTATCGAGACGTGTTGCTTCACCGGCTTCTGGTTAGTGTAGGAACTAGTTTAAAAAGTTGATTAGAAACCCTTTTATTTAGTTTTCCATAGTTTCCCCTTACCTTAAAGGTCTTTTATCCCTTTAATCTAGTTTTCTTTAATTTTTTTACCTTGAGAACTAATAGTTCTTCCCTTAGGCCTTCGGGCCCTCCCATTCCCTTGGAGTGTGTGTGTTTTCTGTAGGGACTTATAACAGTAAACAGCTAATTACTTAGTTTAATTTTCTGTTTTTGGTTTATAGTGTAATCGGTGTGTTTGTGTGTGGTTACACTTGTTCCTTGATATGTCCAAGGATTCGAAGGTCTCAGGCTTCAAGAAGTGACTCGTGCTGTCAGAAAATGTCTCTGACAGACGGTCACACTTCTTGTGTGTACTGCCTGGGACCTTTACACCTGCAGGACTCTTGTGCTGTATGCCATGGCTTCAGCCCTAGAGTCCTGCAGGAAAGAAAAAACAAGCTCATCTTAAGGGGCTTGCTTAAGCCTGAGGGTCCCCCTACTGCTACTGGGTAAACCCTCTAAGGCTCCTAGGTCCTCGACTCCAGCTACTGAGTCGACGCCAAGGCTTGAAGCCTACTACATCGGCTCCGTCTGGAGCCGATGAGACTCGAACTGCTACTTCTGTGGTTCCTCGGCTCGGCTGGGCCGAGGCATTGAATACTGAGTCGGCTCCGATCAGACCATCGGAACCGACATCTAGAAAGAGGTCCAGGTCACCGTCCCTTGGCTCCGTTCATTCGGCTCCAGCATCTCCCTTGCTGTCTGAACGGAGCCATAGATCTCACTCCTCTAGATCATCGAGGATTTCGATCATGACCTTCAGAGGGTAGTGAGTCGACTTCTTAAGTCCGAGGCACTGGCCCAAATGCTTCAGAGCCCGACTCATCAGTCGATGCTTAACCCTATCCTCAAAATGTTCCTCCTCCGACTCCTTTGAGCTCGGAGCCGGGGCGTTTCGGAACCGAGACTGTGGTAGCGTCGGAACCGATACAATTGTCTTCGGTTCTGTCGTCTGCTCCGATTTCTTCCTTGGAAGAATCTCGGCGCCGGACTTCCCTCGTCGGCTCGAGGGGTAGGTGGCATCGACCCTTGTCCGACCCCGCTCTCCCTCTCGGCGCTGGTGAGTTCGGCTCCGACATCGGCCTCAGAGCCATCGCTGTCGGTGCCGAGGGAGGTTTTCAGTTTTTCGGCGGGGACCTTTGGCTCTGCCTGACAGGGGTGCTTCGAGGTCATGCGGAGTGTGTTGGAACCCGGTTCAACTCCACAGTCGGCTCCGTCAGTCCCTCCCTCTTGATTGCCTCAGGTTATGTCTGCTCACTCCCTCATCCCAGACCGCGAGAGCCAGCTCCTCAAGAATCCCCTGTGGGGATCTCATCCTCTTCCGAGGCCTCTCCTGAATTGGCAGGAGCCCTAGAAGAGAAAGTGCAAGAGGAAGCACATAGACTCACCTGAGTCTGTCACCTCTGACACGGATTTAGAGGATTCCAAGGGTTCCCCGTTCCCTTCTGAAGATGTCTCCTTTGCAGACATTCTAGAGATCCTGAAACAGAGGGAAATTGGCCAGCCCTTAACCCTTCGGAGGATGAATCTGTGTATCTTGAGGCGTTTGGCTCTCGCCCTTCCACCTCCTGGGTGTCCCCCCCTTTTGACCCCTCATGCAGGTGGTAGCTAAACAGGCTTGGATGGCTCCTGACTCTGTGGACCACCCCAGGAGACCTTCAAAGTTTATCACAGCACCAGCAGATAAACAATTTCTGACTAAGGAGTTTCTGTGGATGCTATGGTGGTAGCTGCCGCCACTAAGAAGGAGCTAGCTGATCCTTCGGTGCCTGTCCATCCCCCTAACAAGGAATCTAGGTCTATGGACAGGTGCGGGAAGCGGATGTTTTATCAGCGACCTTTGCTATCGTCGCTGAACTACCTCTGTCATTTCACTCGTCTTCAAAGAGACTTGATCAAGGAAGCGAGTGAGATGTTAAAGGATCCTACAGCTGCGGGTTTTCAGGATAAGATGAGCGACTCAGCTGGCTACCCTGAATTCTATAGCTAACTCCTCCATGCGCCTCCTCTCATATGCGACTGATGGAGCGAGCAGAGCCGCAGGGACAGGTGTGGCCTTACGCCGGCATGCCTGGATGCGGCTATGCAGTTTTGCGGACCCCTTTAAAACATCTTTCACTAATTCCCCGTTTGATGGATCATCCCTCTTTGGTCCTCAAGTGAAAGAAACCTTGACGAGGTGCGAGACGGATGGCAAAACTCTTTCTGCCATCTGAGTCCGTTTTTCTACTCCTTCTAGGCCTTACCCCAAAGGCCAGAAAAGTGGGAAAATGTGGTTCCGCAAACAATCTTAAGGGACTTTGCCTGACGCACAGAGTCGGTTCCCCTCTTGAGGCAGAGGGAGGAGCAATAATGGTAGACGTCGCCCTAGGGGCAGGGGGGGTCCGCAGAACCAGGGCAATCGAGAAACCTTTTCCGATAAGCCCTTCCAGCATCCCTGAGGTGTTGCCCGACTGTCCACCTTCGGAGGCAGTCGGGGGAAGATTGTCACTGTACCCAGAAGCCTGGTGATCCCTAACTCAAGACAAGTGGGTACAGTCCATCATTTCCGAAGGCTATTCCATTCCGTTCTTTCGTATTCCAAATCAATCAAAAAAATCCCTTCCAGATGTTTCACCCGCTCAAAGGCATCAAGCAGCGTTGGAAATTTCAAAGTTGCTTGCAAAAAGAGCCATTCAGCCAGTGCCAGCAGACCAGCAAGGATCCGGAATCTACTCCCAAGTTCTTTTTGGTTCCAAAGAAAACAGGGGACTGGAGACCCATTTTGGATCTCAGTATCTTGAACAAGTCGGTCAAGAAAACAAGATTTCGGATGGTCACGCTACAATCCATCCTACCCCTATTGGGAAAGGAAAACTGGATGTGCTCTATAGACCTCCAGGATGCGTACTATCATATAAAAATGAACAGACGCTCCAGGAGATTCCTCCGCTTCAGGCTGGGAACCAGTCACTTTCAATTCAGAGCCCTGCCCTTTGGACTCACCACTGCCCCCGGTGTTGCAAATGCATGGCAGTGGTAGCTTCTCACCTGAGACGTCAAGGATTCCAGGTGTTTCCATACTTAGACGACTGGCTCCTCACAGCTCCTACCAAGCATCTCCTTCTAATAGCCAGAGACTACACCTTTCACATTTGTCAAAAGTTATGTATCTCAATAAATTGCGAAAAGTCTGTTTTGTCGCCTTGTCATGCTATTACCTTCATAGGCGCAAATCTAGACACAGTCAACATGTCTGCGAGGCTCACAGACCAAAGAATAGCAGACATACGCAAACTGGTCTCCCTTCCTTCTCTTCCACAGCAACAGAGTCAAAGTCAGATTAGTTCTGAAAGTACTAGGGATTATGGCGGCTGCTATCCCTCTACTTCTATTAGCCAGATTTCACATGAGAATCCTTCAATGGATGCTCTTCACACAATGGTCGTACCAACAACTTCCGATGTCCCACACCATTATGATTACGCAAGCATGCAAAAATCATCTTCTTTGGTGGATTTCTTCTCCCCAGCTCTTCCTGGGAAGACCCTTTGTTCCTCCCCCTCCGGTTGCTACTCTGACAACGGACGCCTCCCTGATCGGATGGGGGGGGCATTATCAGGGCAGAACAGTCCAGGGCATATGGCAACCAGACGAACGCCACTTGCATATAAATGTTCTAGAGATGAGAACAGTGCTTTTAGCGTTGCAAGCCCTTCAAGACTCTCTTCCCTTGGGAACGATAGCAATCCAGACGGACAACATGTCTGTAGTGTGGTATATCGACAAACAAGGCGGAACCAGGTCCTATCCCCTGTGTCGAGAAGCACTCAGACTGTGGCAATGGGCGATTTCTTCTCAGCGGTTTCTGATAGCAACGCACATCCCCGGGAAGTCCAATCTTATCGCGGACAAGTTGAGCAGAGCTATTCTCATGCCTCACGAGTGGTCTCTGAAAGATTCTATCTTGGAGAGAATTTTTTTCAAGTGGGGTCAGCCTTGCTGCGACCTTTTTGCTACTCCCCAAAACAGCAAGTGCAAAGATTACTTTACCCTCTTCCCTTTACCAGGCCAGCCCAGCAGAGACGCTCTAGTCCAAGTTTGGCCCCGGGGACTTCTGTATGCATTCCCTCCCTTCCCACTAATCTCTCAAGTGATACAGAAAGCTATCGCTCAGAAGGCCTCATTGATCCTCATTGCTCCTTACTGGCCTCGACAGGTTTGGTTCCCCTTTCTACATCAATTTCTGTTGGAGCAACCTTGGCATCTGGACCTAGTTCCAGATCTTTTGATCCATCAGTCGGGTCAGTTACATCGCTCCCTCCCCTCTCTGAACCTCACTGCTTGGTTCCTCCAGTTCCAACCTTAGCCAGGCTTCCTCAAATATCTCACTCTGTTCGAGATATTTTGATAGCTTCCCATAAATCTTCCACTCGGAAGATTTATCTGAGTAAATGGAAACGTTTTGCCTATTGGGCTCAAGGAAGGGACTTGGATCCTTTTACTGCTCCCATCCAAACAGTTCTGGATTTTCTAGCTGAACTTTTTCATGCAGGTTCATCTCCTTCTACACTTAAAGTTCAATTGGCAGCTATATCTAACTTTCATGTGGGCATCTCAGATTCTGCCATCATGTCCCACAAGCTTTGCAATGCGTTCTTGAAGGGAGTTTTTCTCCTTAAGCCTCCGATAAGAACTCCTCCTCCTTCTTGGGACCTTAATTTAGTTCTCACATCTTTGATTCTTCCCCTTTGAACCTGCAGCTTCCTGTTCAATGAAATTGCTATCCTGGAAGACTCTCTTTCTGGTAGCCATTACTTCAGCTAGAAGGGTCTCAGAACTTCATGCACTCAGCAGTCGACCACCCTATCTGTTGTTTCATAAGGATAGGTATCCTTACGGACCAATCCATCCTTCTTACCTAAAGTAGCCTCTGTGGCAAATCTAAATCAAGACATAGACCTCCCTGTGTTTTTCCTAACTTTTCTAACGGTCTGAACAAAATTGCATTGGCTAGATGTTCATCGCCACTGAGATATTATTTGGACAGGACCAAACAGATCAGAAAAACTGACCAGTTGTTTGTTTCTTATGCAGAAGGTAGAGGGCCTTGCAGTTTCTAAGGTATCACTCCAGATGGCTAACATCCCTGATTTTTTGTGTATGAAATTAGACACCAAAGTTGCCTAACAAACCTAAGGCTCATTCACTAGGAGCTTTGGCTACCTCTTTAGCTTTCCAAGACAGGCTGCCTATTGATACCATTTGTGCAGCAGCTACATGGGCTACTCCTCACACTTTCATTTCTCATTATAAGTTGGATCTAGCTTCAGACATAGAGCTAATTTTGGTTCTACTGTTCTCAAGAGTCCGTGCCGATAGGCCACCCGGGACAAGGTGCTAGGGACGTGGTCCCATCCAGCAAGAATGAAGGCGAGATAGACAACTTAACATATAGAAGTTATGTTCTTACCATAACGCTCCATGTTAGGTGTCTTCTTCTATTCTTCTTGCGCCCCACCTCCTTCCCCCTAGCCTGGACAGACCTAGAGGAGTTTGATTGTGACCTCTCTTTCTTCCACCTCTATTGTATATATGTATATGCTATACTTTGCATATATCCCTTCATCAGGTTTCAGGTCACCTTCTTCCTTTCCTTTTATAGAGGTGGTGTTTCCTTTTTCCAGTAGTTCTGGATTTATTATTGGCTGGGCCTAGCTTACAAACGAGATCTGAGGTAATACCGCCTAGCATTGTGGGATATAGGGGAGCCTCGAGCCGGTGGAACCAACTCTCGAGCTTTTAGAGTGGCCGAGTCGGAGCCGAGGTCGGCTCTGAACCCATCCAGCAAGAAAGAAGGCGAGAAGACTACAACTAACATGGAACGTTATGGTAAGAACATAACTTCTATTTCACTTAGTGTGAACTTGCAGGAATGGAGTGCAATATGCTGTGAGTGTTTTACAACCCCCCCCCCCCCAAACCAGGCTACAGCTCCTTCCCCTTTCTGATGATACACTCTTTCAGAAGGCAGTAACAGTAAGAGCAGCTCTGATCCTGGTACTACAAAAAAAAAAAAAAGCCTCACCAGATAAGCAAGGGCTAGGCTTTCATGCAAGTTTCTTTTGATACTCTGGACGTGAAGGATCTCAGTAAGGCCCATCCTCTATTTCAGCAGTGTAAATCCATTAGTTCCAAATGAGCCTTTCTGCTGCATGGTTATGGTGTATGCCATTCTTTATCACCAAGGAGGAGATTAGATATGCTGTGAGCAGGTGTGGGTTTCCTTGGAGCAAATGCAGTAGAATTATAAACTTCCATGTTTGCAAGTAGAATTTGAAGGAATAATGCAGTGCAAAGGATGGGATAGATTGATCTTTAAACAGGTACAGCTTTGTAGAAACTGCCATTAATGGGAGATGGGGAAAGACCCTTATATGGAAAGTTTGGGAGTAGAATGTAAGGTGCTAAAGGAATTGTTTGAGATAATTGATGACAATGGGAGTCTTTTTTGAGGGAGGAAATTGATGTAAAGTTGTGGAAGAAAGTTTTTAATGTCCCATATGCTACAGAGTTGGGCCTTTTTAGGGTATTTGCATGGAAGTGTTTTCACAAATGCCTTTATATACCACAGAGGTTGAGAAGGGTATTTCCAGTTGTGGCATTCAAACTGGAACCTTAGTTTGAGAGACAGCCTTACAGAACTATCTTCAAGTTATAGAGCTGAGTATATTTTCTGTGTTATTCTGTATTATAGAGCTAAATTATCTGCTTGATATCTGTGTCTTACTGCTCTGCAAATCTATAGAAAACAGTATATATATTTTTTTATAATTTGCACATTCCTTACATCTGTTAACTGCTCCCCCACCCCCCTCATTTCCTGCCTTGTCTTCAGCTGATATAATTTAGCTAGTGCTGTGTCTCCTTTTAATTAACAACCTGTATTCAAACTGGAACCTTAGTTTGAGAGACAGCCTTACAGAACTATCTTCAAGTTAGAGCGGAGTATATTTTCTGTGTTATTCTGTATTATAGAGCTAAATTGTCTGCTTGATATCTGTCTTACTGCTCTGCAAATCTATAGAAAACAGTATATATATTTTTTTATAATTTGCACATTCCTTACATCTGTGTTGAAACTGCTCCCCCACCCCCCCTCCCTATTCTTGGTTGTAGTTTAAATTCGGTGGCTTTTGCAGTGCCCGCCCCACTGTAGATTTGATCTAAGACACTCCCCCAGGACATCTCTTTACCACATTCTACCTAATAAACCCTTTCTGCACTTGCTTTTAGTCCTTTTTAATTTAACTACATTTTTTCAAACTTTTTGG
>NC_056747.1:370577920-370671653 GCF_019279795.1 Protopterus annectens | reverse complement strand
GGGTGATGGTGATGGTATGAAACGTTTTATACTCCCTGAGATCACAGGCAGTAATGACTGCTATGCAAAGTTGTACACAGATGCCTTGTATAATCATCATAGCAATTGTTTAGATTCCTCTCTTCATGACCGGATTAAAACCAGGCCCTCCCGAAGAAACACACCACCTTGGTGCACAATTAGTATAAATGGATTTTATAATCAAGGGAAGAAACTGATGTCAAAGAACAAGAGGCAACTGCCTCTGCACAGGAAAAATTCCCTCTATAGATAGAACAAGCAAATTGGAAGTCTTGTAAAGTCCTCTATAGTTAGTTATTTGTGAAGCTGAAATAGCATCCCTACCTAACCATAGTCATAAGGCATTCATTAGCATCCTTAGCTAACCATAGACATAAGGCATTCATTAGCTACGTCCGAAATCTAAAAGGGAGTGTCCAGCTATGTGCCAGATTTGTAGTATATACTACTACTTGCACTAGACTGGAGGAAATTGCCAACCTGCTTGCTTGACAGACTTGGCACAGGCTTCAACTTCCTATCCCCACCAGTCATACCCCAAAGCATATCTGACGCTAGTTCTCTACCTAGTAATTTGTCTGTTAGCCCATCCTGTAATGTACCAACATCGTTGGGGAACTCGTTGATTGCACCCATTTTGCAATAGTCAGTAAACTTGGTGGGCCAAAGGCAGTCTACCTTAGCCTGACCTTCCGAGAAAGATCCTTGTGGTACGCCATTGGGGATGTCTCTACTGGGAGAGGTGGAGTCACCAACTTTGACAGAATGTTAAAAAAAAAAATAAAAAAATAATCAGTTTTTTTGATATAAAAGAAAAATGGCCCTTGGAGAGTTTGTATCTTATTTTCATCCAAATAAAACCTTCTGCACGAGAGCAATTGCATGGCTCAAACCAAACCATACAAAAACAAATCCAATGAGCCAGCAAACTGTGACCTAGAAACTAGGTTTATTGTAGAAACATGAAAAACAACAAATAACCAGACCGGTTTCGGCTAGACACAAGCACAGCCTTCCTCAGTGTAAAAGAACATGATCAATTGTTGTTTAAATACACCCATCTGAAAAGTGATTGGTTCATTCTAAAATTGTTCATTTAAACCAGGGGAAAATCCACCCAGTTTGACAATCCACTTCTTTTCTTTGGAATTTAAAATAGAGTGCCAACCTGTTTTGTTGGATCTCTTACCTTTTACCACATCAATAACCATAAATGAAAATTTAGCTGTTATGTACCAGACGATGTTTATACAGGGCATTGTTCACTTTTTTTATTTTTAATATTACTTACATGTTCAGATATTCGTAGTCTGAGGGGACGCGAAGTTTGTCCTATGTAAAAGGTTCCACAAGTGCAGGTAGCCAGATAAACCAGCCAGTCAGTACTACAATTGGCAAAGAAGTTAAGATCATAGACCGTGGTACAATTCTTACTGGAAAATTGTTTAGATTTACTTACTTTGTCACAATTGGTGCAGTGGCCACATGGAAAACAACCGGTCAATGGTTCACCCGTCAAGGTGGTCTGTAGGTGCTGTCCCAAACTATTGTCATGAGAATGTTTGTAATGATTAAAATGGGAACCTAGGTTTTTATTAAAGGGACGTAGCCTGGTGGAATTTTTTGTAACAAGTTGGTTTTTACATTTCGCCTTTATGGCTATTATTGTCTCTTTATCTCATAATTGACTTATGGTTCACTTTTACTGGCGTAGCAATTTGAATTGAGGCTATTATTGTCAGTTCCTTTGAACCATCAGTTACAAAGATTTTTGGATTGAATTTCTTAAGTTCACACCTGATTCTCATATAGTGATGGATCATCTTAGTCTGGTTTCTGGTCTGTCAGCAGATAGAGAGGACCTTGGAGCCTTTGGTTTGGGCTCTTGTGTACCCAATACCAATATTGGTGAGCCTTTGGGTCCTGAGTCTATTTGTGGAATAGCCTTTGAACAGCTACACAAACATCTAAGATCTTTGAGATCCAATGTTTGGCACTCCAAATTGTTCAAGGCTTATATGGCCAAAGGTATCACACCAAGAGGACTCAGTGCAAATACAACCCCATGTGGGAGAAGCTGATGAGGAGTCCTGCTCAACAACCAATGGGCCGCTATACAACAACAGGCTACTATATCTTTTGTTGAGGCTCTGGCCAAGTTTCACGATCGTATGATCGATTGGGAAATCAGTGCCGTCACAAAACTAGTGAAGTACAACTATTTGAAGGGGAAACCTTTTTCAACAAACAGCTGAACAAAGTGGCAACAGATTTAAATAATTTAGAAGAACAACTTAAGATTAGGAAAATCAAGAAATTCCAAAGAGATCAATCTGATTACCAAAGTGCCAATCCTTTAATTCTAACAAACATGTCAGATTTACATCATATTCAACCAGAACCCCCAAAAGAAAGAGACCCAGGTCTATTCTCAGGAAATGCACTCCGGATACTGGTTCATCCACTGATGACCTTTCTTCCTGTACTGACAGTGATCTACAGGCAGTATCAGGTTCACAGTCTCCCAAAAGAACACCAGCATCTATCCCTTTAGGCCTAGATACCAGTGGGGGACGAAAACACAAGAAAAATAAGCAATATACAAAGTTTGTTGAAAATAGCAATGCAGAAGTGAATGTTAACTCTAATGTGAATGTTTTAAATTGATCAGACTTTGTATTTTCACCTATCCACTTGTCTTTTCTCAATAAAGGTCTTACATTCATACCGGGTTTTATGGTACCTGAGGATGTATTGGCACAAGATGTTATGTCCTTTTGCAGAATCTTGAATCTGAAGTTGCATTTTGGTGATATGGATAATACTTAGTCATGATAAATTTATGTATCATAAATCACGCTTTCTCCCTCCCATGCGTCCTATTGTACATCAATTCCAGAGTAGCATTCTCAAAGATCTTCACTTTTCAGGATCTGATGTACGTTTCAAATCCAATAACATCACATTGGCAGAAAAACAAGCTGTTATGCAACTACAGAACAATAGAGATATAGTCATCATTTCTGCTGATAAAGGTGGGGCAGTAGTAGTCCTAAATTGGTCTGATTATGATAATTAGGCCAAAAGACAACTTTCTGATAAGAGATACTATTCTGAAATGTTTATCAACCCCACCTTTAGGTTCAAAAAACAAATTGATGACTTTCTATCCATGGCCAGAGATGAAGGCATTGTTACCACCGATGTAATGCATCAGCTCATGATCCAAGACTCTGCAAACCAATACATTTATTTTCTACCCAAGATACATAAGGACCCAGTAAAATCACCTGGTTAGACCCATTGTATCAGGCAAGGGTTACATCACTGAACCACTGTCATCATATATTACTAAACATCTTAAGCCCTTGTTATCCCTAGTACGTTCACGACTATAGGACAATACCAATTTTCTACAAATCATCTCAAACACACAGCTTGAACCAGGTTGGTTAATGTGCACAATTGATGTAAGTGCTCTATACACTAACATCCCTCATCAAGCAGGTTTGGAGGCCCTGGCCTATTGGTTGGAGGTGGCTGACTTGTACCAGTCTGAGTTTAACACATTTCTGGTTGGTCTTGCAGAACATGTCCTCACCAGTAATGTCTTTTTTTATCAAGATACTTGCTATTGGCAAACAAAAGGCACAGCGATGGGAGCATCATTTGCCCCGATTTATGCTGATCTATTCATGGCCTATGTTGAAAGATATATCATCTACAATAGTCAGAACAATATTTTTCTTGAGTACATTGATATCTAGAGACGTTATTTGGATGATTGCTGGATGGTATGGAGGGGAGAGGTTTATCAACTATTTGATTTCTTATCTTATCTGAATGATAATAAATGGAGTCTCCAGTTTACAATACATTATCATGCCAGTACCATTACTTTTTTGGATGTATTGATCCACAGGTTACCTGATCATACATATTAAGTACTGAAGTATTCAGGAAGTACCCCGAATACAACACTGTCCTCCATGCTTCCAGCTTTCACTCGCCACATATTGCTAGGAACATTCCCAAATCTCAGTTTATTAGACTCAAGCGTATTTGTTCCCAGGATACTTCTTTTCAGGAACAGAGAAAGGAGTACCAACAAGTTCAGATCCAGGGGATACAGGATGGGGCATGTTCTGCAAGCCGTCAATTGGGTTAATACACTCAACAGGGATGATTTATTAAGTTATACAGAGCACAGTACTACCGACTCACAACCCATTAGGTTTGTAACCACGTATGCCAGGAATTTGGATACTCTAATCCATAGTGTACACAGACATTGGAACATACTACAATGTGACCAAGAATTGACAAGCATCATACCAGACAGATGTCTCTCTTCATTTCGCAAAGGGAAAAACTTAGGTTCCTGTTTTAATCATTACAAACATTCTCATGACAACAGTTTGGGACAGCACCTACAGACCACCTTGACGTGAACCATTGACCGGTTGTTTTCCATGTGGCCACTGCACCAATTGTGACTAAGTAAATCTAAACAATTTTCCAGTAAGAATAGTGCCACGGTCTATGATCTTAACTTCTTTGCCAATTGTAGTACTGACTGACTGGTTTATCTGGCTACCTGCACTTGTGGATCCTTTTACATAGGACAAACTTCACGTCCCTTCAGACTACGAATATCTGAACACGTAAGTAGTAATAAAAATAAAAAAGTGAACAATGCCCTGTATATAAACATCATCTGGTACATAACAGCTAAATTTTCATTTATGGTTATTGATGTGATAAAAGGTAACAGATCCAGCAAAACAGGTCGGCACTCTATTTTAAATTCCAAAGAAAAGTGGATTGTCAAACTGGGTGGATTGTTTTCACCTGGTTTAATTGAACAATTTTAGAATTAACCAATCACTTTTCAGATGGGTGTATTTAAATAACAATTGATCATGTTCTTTTACACTGAGGAAGGCTGTGCTTGTGTCCAGCCGAAACCGGTCTGGTTATTTGTTGTTTTTCATGTTTCTAGGTTACAATAAACCTAGTTTCTAGGTCACAGTTTGCTGGCTTATTGGATTTATCTTATTTTCATATCATATAAGCATGTTAACTTTTGTATATATCTTTATAAAATTATACTTTCATAATTACAATGTTTTTGGAGCTTTTAACCTGGGCCTTCGTCAGTGGGCTCTGCTCAGTATGACTGTCCTTGTCAACAAATGTAAAATGCATTCTGGAGTAAGTGTGTTGTCATACTGTGGCAGTGCAGTGTGGCATCCGGAGAGTTAAATGCCTTTATCTCTTGAAGTAGTCCTCTAGTCCATTATTTTGGGGGACTGTTTTTTTTTTTTTTTAAAGTTTTAATTCTCTATTCAAACCACAGTAGTTTCCCTCTGTGATGTCACATGGGGATCTTCCATAGACTTTAGTGGACATGTTTCTGTGCCTCTGCAGAATGCGTCCATTAATGTCTGTATACATATTTCATCTTTTCCTTTATCTTTAACCATTGATATTGATTTATCTTTAATTTTCTGTGGCATCAGCAGGGGAAACAAATTTTAGAAAGCACTCCTTTCAGTAAGTTGAAGATGGAACACGTTTGCCAGTCAGGCAAATGCTAATTCGACCTTTATGCACCATGTGGTGGGGGTGAAAAATTGTAAAGTCACAGATTCTGCCGGAATACTTTATAGCTGAACAAATTCCTGTAGGTCACTAGATCCAAGATGTTAATCTTGGTCGCTGCTTTTGCTGCTGTCATTTCTTAGTTGCTCCAGATTTGAAGGATGTATAACTTCACATCCATGTTGGACAGTATCTGAGAGTCGGGGCTGGCAAGTGAACATTCAGATGTTTATCATTGTTCACTGCTGCAGTAGCCTTAGCTATATGGGATATATCCTGCAAAGGATGTAGCAGCCTGCCAGCTTCCAAAGCTTCAGGACACCTTCCATGTTGCCCAAACTGTTGGGCAGCTCGAGCAGAGCTAAGAAGTCTGAGTACCAAGACCTTCAGAGCTTTACTGCAGTTGAAGCTCTTTTGAGGACTGATAGCGCTTGTGCTGTTCCTTTAGGCAGATGAGTTCCCTTGTTGGGGGGGGGGGGGTACCTTCCATTTCAATAATTTTGCTTATGTATACTTTCGTCTTCAGGAAAGTCATTTTTAAGTTTGGAGTTTGTGTTTTAATGGACTGTCACGCGACTGCACTGTACTTTTAAGTGATCTTATTTCTGTTGGCTTAAAAAGTAACAAAAACATTTTTTTTTCTGAGGAGAAATTGTTTATTTTACATTGGGCTAGATAAGTGTTTTAAAGGGTTTGCAATCAAAAGGGCGATCAGATTTTGTTGGAGTTACGCAAGTCCGAGCGCCCAATTCAACATTAAATATTAACAAAAAAAATGCTGAAATGCACAATAGCAAATGCACTGCAGCATTCACTGTTGTGAATGTCTGCATTTTAATGCAGATCCCACTATAGTGGGGATCGGGAAATGTACCCTTTCCCTCACTGTAGTGCAATCTCTGAGTTTGTATATATAAGTAGCAGGGAGTGTGGGGGTCACAGCCCCCCACATGAGGGTGCAGGAGGGTTTGACGCAAGTCTGAACACCCAATTCGACATTATATATTAACGGAAAAAAATATTGCACAACAGCGAATGCACTCTAGCTTTCACTGTTGTGAATTTCTGCATTTTAATGCAGATCCCATTATAGTGGGGATCAGGAAATGTACCCTTTCCCTCTCTGTAGTGCGATCACTGAGTTTGTGTATATAAGTAGCAGGGAGTGTGGGGGGCGTAGCCCCCACACATTGAGGTGTAGGAGGGGTTTGCCCCCCTGCAAAAACATTATTTGCTGTGTTTTGCAGAATACTACACCTTGCGGAAGTGTGGACAAAGTTAAAAAAAAAAAAATGTAGAATTTGACGTTCTCCACTTCCATGTTTGACATTTATTGCAGTAGTCCCCCCCCGCCCCATTTAGGTCGATAATACGATAACTCGCACAACTGATAATAAACCATTTTAAAGTACTTCCTACTGGGTTTTCCCGGGTGGGGGGGGGGGTGGAGTGATTTCTTAGACTTATTTTTTTCTGGCATTTACTGCTCGTTTTCTCTAGGATCATTTTCGGCTTAACAGTGAGACTGACTGTTCCATGGTTTGGTCCTTCTAGCTACAAAAAGAAAAAGTTAAGCAAACAGCCTTAGTCACTACAGCAGGCTCGCAGTTTGCATCAGCTGCAGGTGGATGACTGCTGTGGCTGTTAGTACCTCAGACCATTATCTTTTTACTCCAGATCCCTCTGGTGTAGTACCTGTAGCCACTATGGACCAGGGGGCAAGACATGTCCTCTGCAGCTGTTTGAGTCCCCCATCAGTGGACAAGGGAGAGCCACTCTTGTCAGCCTTGGAATAGGGAAGGCTTCTATGTTTTGTCAGAATGTTTTGTCCATTCCTAGGGAAGCTGTTGCTGCCACTTTTTTCTTGTCAAAAAGAAGCAGAAAACTAAGCATGTGTTTATTCCTCCGCAAATTTGTTTTTTAGTAGTTCACTGGGTTTAGCTTAGGGTTTAATTCAGGCTATTTATCTCCTTGTAAGGTAGTTTCTAGTGAAGAGAGGAATACTACTTTTCCCGAAGAGATTCAAGATTGAGTATGGACATAAGGATAAAGGGACAGATACAAGGTTCTTCTCTGATTTCTGATTCAGACGCTCAGGAGAGCTCCGTTTCTGATGCTCTTTGTGGGTCTTTCTTTCCCTGCGACTGTTTTTAGAATATGCCAGTGTTTTTCAGTGGGAGAACAGTCGTGTTTCTCAGTCCTTGAGAAACTACTATGAGCTGTTCCAGATGGAATTTCCAGAACCTGCACCCATTCCTCCAGTTGTGTGCGCCGTGGAGGGTGTATTATGATCTGCAATTTTCCTAACAGTCAGCCAGCTACTCCAAAAAAGGCAGGTAGAATTTATAAATTTCCTCAGTCTTAATTATTCAGGAGCAATTAGGGAATATAGAAATTTCTTATGAAAATATGAAATGGACTGGGATAAAATTTAAAGTAGAGTTTAAAAATAGGGTTGGAAATAAAGGGAGATGATATGGTCATGAAGTAACAGGAATTTAGAGGGACTAACGGATGTTTAAGTATTGCATAATAGGGGGAATCTCTCAAGAACAAGAAGAGGAAAACTGCAGAATGCTAAACAGAAAATAAGGATTACCTCAATAATATGCATGAGTTTAGAAAGATTGCTGTTAAGCAACTGTTTTTTGATAACTGTAAAACATAAAAACTTTTAGCCGACGACTCTGGCAACAAAGTCGAAAGGGCGGTCACCAAGCTTAGGGAGCCTATAACAAGGGATCATGTAGAATTATTAAATGTTTTGGAAATTCTGTGAAAGTCTGTATAAAGCAGAGAAATATGGAAATCAAGAAAAGGTACAAATGGAAATTTTTATGGAAGAATTAAATATGCCAAGGTTAAGAGGTACAAGAGGCTGAATTACTAACAGGACAGGAGGAGATGGGATTAAAAATGGTGATGTATAACTAATTTCAGGACAGGAGGAGATGGGATTAAAAATGGTGATGTATAACTAATTTCAGGAAATTCTCCAGCAATATATGGTATTCCTGTGGAGATGTTCTTCGTGTTTCATTGTTGCAGTCCTCACATTTGGGTTATCTGCCTGCAGGTAGCCCTCAGCCGGCCTGAATACCAGAGTCTTCGGATTACTGCGTCGGATGCTGTCACTTCTTCCTTGACTTCGGGTTGTCAGGCGTATAAAGCATGCAGCAGATGCCATTACATCAGTCTTTCTTGCAGTGTGGTGCTCGAAGCAGAAGCAGTTTGCAAGTGCCAGTCGGCAGACTCCTGAAATTTTCGTTTGAGTTTCAGACCCGAAGTCTTCAAAAAAAAGGTAAGTACCCCATTGGGGAGCCTTTTTCTTGCTCTAACAGATGTCAATAAAAGTTAACAATTGTTTTACCTGTGGAAAGCAAATACCTCATAGAGATTTTTATTCCTACTGCATCCCCTGTTCAGGCTCAGACCACGATGTCCCATGTCGGTTTTGTGCATTGTTCAGTGCCCGAACTATTCGTTGTTGGGCTATTTTTGCAGCTAATTATTTTCATACTAATTCTGTGTACTCTGAAATGGCTTCATCAAGCCATCCAACTACTGATATTCTAAAAAAATGTAAGGATAAAGACAGACCGCACATGTCCAAAACTGCCAACACTTCCGTTAAGCTAGTCGCCAGTCCGCCGGTACTCAGTGAGGTGCTTTTGCAGCCCCTGATACCCGCTACTTCTGATTCGCAGGCCTCTACTGAGACCCATTCGGAGTCCGGTATGCCGCAAGATGCTTCTTTGACTATGGAACCTGCGGATGCTCTACCTTGGATGGGTCCAGAGCCGCTGTGCAGGCACCGGCTTCTGAGGGTGTATTCAGGCCTACAGGCATTCATATTAAACAGATGCCATTGTTTTCATGCAGGCCAAAAATTTGCACCACGCCTAAAAAAAACAATGACCAAAACACAGGCTCAGGCCCATATGCCAAAAAAAAAAAATGCTTAGAATGGCTGAAGACCTTATTACCTTTATTAGGGGAAACCAGCCTTCCCCCTCTAAGAGACCTAGAACTGATTTTTTTTTTTCTGATTCTTCTGATCAGGAATCTGATTTTTCTGCTCCTTCTGATTACCAGGATTTGCCCTCATCTACTTTTGATGATTCTGATGCAGAGGATTCCATTCCCTCTGCTTCCCCTCCAGAGGATTTTTCTTTCTGTGAAACCTTGCACACTCTTAAGGAGCATTTCTGCTGGGAAAGCCAGGATTATTTTGAGTCCAAAAAGAGACTTGGGGAATTCTTACCACTACCTCAGCACAGGCCTTTAGCTAGCCCTCCTGTTCTGGACAGTGTCGATGATGCCTTCTTGGAATCTAGCCTTACCCCAGACACTTTACCTCCAGCTCCCAGAAAACCTGACCAGTAATACAGAGTACCTGACTCTCAAGTTCCTCTTCAAGAATCCTTCTGCGGATCCAGAAACCATTTCCCACGGTCCAAAAGGCATTAAGGCTACTGCTGCCAAAAATACTACCCCTTCTGATAGAGATTCTAGAGCCTTAGACAGTTCGGGTAAGAAGGTATACACTTCGGCTACTTTGGCCATTAGGGCTTTAAATTGCCAGTTTCACATGTTGTATTAGCAGCATGTTATGAGGCTACTTAAACAGAAAATTATGTTGATTCCTGACTGCACTGAACAAAGAACTACAAGATTTAATGCATTCTGTAGAAGAAGTTGGTAAACTTACTTTGCAATGTGGTTTTGACACTTTAGAAGCATCTGCTATCACTGGGTCTGTAATTAGAAGGTATGCTTGACTTAAAGAACAAAACATGTAATAGCTAAATTACTGGGTGCTTCCCTTAAACCAAGACCGCCTTTTTGGCAACAAAACAGAAGTCATCCTCAAAAGGATGGAGGAAAAAGCTAAATCTATACAAACTGTTAAAGATTTCCTACAAGTGCAGCCTCCCAGATTCAGTAGGTATTGGCCTTCAAAGAACTGGTCCTTTCCAGTCCCTTCCAGGCCTTCTCAGTCCAATCCCAGGAACAGCAGACCACCTAGGCTACAGTCTCAGGCTACACACTGACCTAAACAGTGAGGGGCTCCCACTTCCAAAGCAGGGAGTAGTAAGCCACCCCCCTATGGAAAAATGGCACAATGACTTAACCTTAACCCTTCCAAGCCCTGCTCAACTACCTGCTCCCTTAGGAGGAAAGCTCGCCCTGTATGCAAAACACTGGGAACTCATTACCCAGGACAAATGGGTTTTGAACATAGTTTCCCAAGGATACAGATTCCACTTCCACACGCTACCAACCCCAAGTGGTTGGCCAGACCTACCCCCAAATCAATGGGCAGAGGCCCAACAGCAGGTTCTCTCTCTTCTCAATATCAGGGCTATTCAACCTGTCCCAGCAGAACAAAGGAGACAAGGTTTTTATTAAAGACTTTTTCTGGTACCCAGAAAAGACAACTCGTGGCATCCTATCCTGGACCTCTGTATTCCCAACACCTTTCTGGTAGTTCCAAAATTCAAAATGCTAACTCTGCAACAGAGTCTTCCCATGCTAGCCAAGGATGCCTGGCTGGCAACCCTAGACTTAAAGGAAGCTTACCTCCACGTCCCAATAAGGGAATCTTGCAGGAAATACCTACGCTTCAGGGCAGGCTCCATGCACTATCAGTTCTCTGCACTTCCTTTGGCTTATCTACTGCGCCCAGGGAATTCACAAAGTGTCTAGCTCCAGCCATTGCATTTTGCAGACGGAGAACTATTCAAATTTACCCATATTTGGACGATTATCTTATTCAGGCAGAAAGCCAGGACTTCACAGATGGCATTCCTCACTCTGGAGAAACAAGTTTATTTGACAACCTACTTCAAACTATTGGCCACAAAACCCCAGCTATCTGCAAGGAAAATACTGCAAGCCCTGGGGGTCATGACCTCTTGCATTGTACTAATTCCATATGCAAGACTGCATATGAGGAAACGTCAATGGTACCTAAAAAGCCTATGGTGTCAACATTCTCAGGACCCGAAAACAATGATTTCTATCATTCCTTGTATGAAGACAGAGTTCCTTTGGTGGGCAGAAGCCTGCTACCACAACAAGGGACTCCCTTTCACTCTACCCCCTGCCACCCAAACCCTAACAGACACATCAGACTGTGCATGGGGGCTCACATGGCAGGGCAGTGCATTCAGGGCAGATGGAATCCGAGACATATGCACCTGCATGTCAATCAAAAAGAAATGTTAGCTGTACAGAATGCTCTGACAGCCTTCAAAGACCGTATTCTTCCAGGACAACTATTGGTAAAGACAGACAACACCACAGTTATGTGGTACATAAACAATCAGGGGGGAACCCACTCGTATCCTCTCTGCAGACTAGCCATAGCTCTGTGGAATACAGCCTTGAGCTACTAAGTACACCTGCAAGCTCCGTTCCTGCCAGGCAAACTAAATTCACTGGCAGGCGACCTAAGCAGAAATCTCATGGACCCACACGAATGGAAACTAGAACCTAAAATGTTATCCTCCTTGAGGAATGAATGGGGGACTCCAGAGATAGACCTATTTGCCTCCCCTCAAAACTACCAATTGCACAAATTCTGCACACGAATTCCCCACAGCAAAGCTTGGAAAGTGGATGCCCTGTCCTTCACCTCGGAAAGCCTCTGTTTATGCCTTTCCCCCTCTGACTCTCCTCTAGAATGTCCTACTAAAGATCAAACAGGACAAGCCAAGGACAGTACTGTATGACACTGCTACAACTGTGGCACCTGCCTCAGACCCCTGCCTTGCTGTCCCAACAGGCGGACCAGATTCTGCACCCTCAGCTTCAAACCCTGAGCCTTACAGCCTGGCTAATTCCTTGAGCTCTCCCCTAGTATCCTTCAGTAAGCAGGTACTTGATGTCATGCTGGAGGCAAGGAGGCCTAGTACTACAAAATCCTATGCTGAAAAGTGGAAAAGATACTGTTCCTGGAGCCTAGCTCAGGGGATGGGCACAGCGGTGCGGAGGCCTAGTACTAGAAAATCCTATGCTGAAAAGTGGAAAAGATACTGTTCCTGGAGCCTAGCTCAGGGATGGGCACAGCGGTGCGGAGGCCTAGTACTAGAAAATCCTATGCTGAAAAGTGGAAAAGATACTGTTCCTGGAGCCTAGCTCAGGGGATGGGCACAGCGGTGCGGAGGCCTAGTACTAGAAAATCCTATGCTGAAAAGTGGAAAAGATACTGTTCCTGGAGCCTAGCTCAGGGGATGGGCACAGCAGTGCGGAGGCCTAGTACTAGAAAATCCTATGCTGAAAAGTGGAAAAGATACTGTTCCTGGAGTCTAGCTCAGGGGATGGGCACATCGGTGCCCAACTTGCATCATATTCTACAGTACTTAAGAAGTGCTCCACAAGGGCCTATCCTTCTTGTCAATTAAAATTCATGCCTCTGCCATTTCAGCACATTATAATACTGAGCCACAAAATAAAGACGAAACTAGTAAAAATAAAAGTAAAACGCTGACTGGATATACGGAACAAAAACCTTTTATTTAACAGAAAACTGAGCGCTTTCACCCACATCCACCGTGGGTTTCTTCAGAGTTAATAAACAAATGGAGCAGTTACTTTTTATAAATACCAGATGAACAACAAGAACCAATCACCTTTTAGTACATTGTCTGATGCACCTATCTATCAAATTAGTTAATTAAAAATATAAATATAAATAATTCAATCAGATAGCCCTAGTATAATATGAAAAAATACAACCATAACCTTTTATATAAAACCATTGTGTTGTATACATTAAAATTCTAATAAATATTTAAATACATTAATAAATAAATATAATGTGCAAAATATATAACATATGTAAAATATATCTTAATCTATCAAAAATACTATATCAATTGATAGGAAAATCTATTATACTTGCATAGCATAAAAATTCATTTTTAAAAAATAAATAAATAGAATTGATACTGAGATATACATATAAATACAAGTATAAATAAAAATATATCAAAACATACTAGGTCAATTAATGGTAGAACACATAGTGCCTATATAATATAAGATTTCATTTTTAAATAACTTGAAATTGATACATGTTCATTTAGTCCCAGCTGTATACAAGCATTAAGCCTAAGCTGCCATAGACATTCTTTGGTCTCAAGCAATGTATTCAAATCACCTTCGTTATTACAATTAGTGTCTGGTACCCTGTCTATAACAAAAACTGAAACCTCTTGAAACCTTTACATTTTGTACTATGCGTATATAGGGAACTAGTAGCCTTCTTATTTTAATGTCTCTATTATGCTCAACTATTCTTTCTCTAAGCTTCCTTTTGGTTTTCCCTATATAAAATGAGGAACATGACAGGCACGTAGCTAAATATACAACTAGATGTTAAGTTGTCAGTCTCGCCTTCATTCTTGCTTGATGGGTTCGGAGCCGATCCCTCGGCTCCGACTCGGCACTTGCTAAGCTCGAGAGTCACTTTTACCAGCTCGAGGCAGCCCCATATCCCATGATGCAAGGCGGTAAGTACCCAGATCTCGTTTGCCGCTTCGCTTATGAGGTCCTCCTTTTACCAGCTCCTGGTAAGTGAGTTGCTAATTCGCTATTTTAGCCCCTTTTTACTTAAAAACCCTTTATTGTTAGTTTTATTTAGTTTTAAACTTTTTCTGGCAGAAATTTGTCTGTCTCTTCTTATTTTTTTAGTCAGACTTTCTCCCATCCCATCCCCCCCCCCCCTGTTAGGGTGTGTGTGTGTTTTTTAGTTATACCTTTGGGTATATTTAATTTAATTCTTTGACTGGTGTGTGTGTCTGTTTGCACCATGTCAAAAGAAAGGGTCTCAGGCTTTAAGAAGTGTGACTCGTGCTGTCAGAAAATGTCTCTGACAGACGGTCACACTTCTTGCCTGTACTGCCTGGGGCCTCTTCACCTGCAGGACTCCTGTGCTATTTGTCATTCTTTCAGCCAGAGAGTCCTGCAGGAAAGAAGAAATAAGTTGATACTGAGGGGCCTTCTTAAGCCGGAGGGCTCTCCGGCTAAGTCGGCTCCATCCAAGACTACCAAGTCTTCCAAGGCCCAGGCTTCTGTGTCAAAGCCTGCGGCCTCGGCTCCGACTCGTTCTGAGTCGAGATCGGCTCCGGCTGGAGCCGATTCTGGCTTAGCCCGATGGCTATCGGTGCCGAATCTGCATCGACCACTTCGGTGTCGGCTCCGATCGGTTCCGACCACCATGTGGCTCAGGCATCGGTGTCGGCTCCGATCGGCTCTGACACCGTTACTTTTGTGGCTGTATCGGCTCCGGCTGGAGCCGATGCATCGAGGTTACCTGTCTGCTCCGATAAGTTGTCGGCTCCGACAGGTTCAATAGTTTCATCGGTTCCGATGGCTCCTTCGAGGAAGAGGTCGAGGTCTCCTTCCTTGGAGCCGATACTTTCGGCTCCGGCTTCACCTCTCCTCTCGGAACGGAGCCATCGGAGCCGATCTTCAAGGTCATCCAGGCTTTCTGACCATGACTTAGAGAGAGTGGTCAGTAGATTACTTAAGTCACAGGCACTGGCCCAAATGTTACATAGTCAGTCTCAACAGACGACTATTGGTCCACACCCCGTTGCAGTTCCTCCAACTCTACCCCAGAGCTTGGAGTTGGAGTCTTCGGGAATGGTTACTGCTACGGCTGAGGGACGGATACCCCCTTCTGTTCCTTCAGCCTCTACTCTTATCTCCTCTTCGAGACCTTCCTTAGAGGGATTCGGTGGCCAGGCTTCCATGGTCTCCTCCGAGGGGGTGAGTGGCATCGGACCCTTGTCCGAGCCCGCTCTTCCCCTTGGAGCCTCGGCCTTGGTGAGCTCGGCTCCGACATCTGCCTCGGAGACTTCCCTTTCGGTGGTCCCTGGAGTTCCTAGCTCTTTGGAACGGGTTCTCTCGGACCTGCCTGGGAGGGGAGCATTCGAGGTGATGAAGAGTGTGCTGGCCACTGGTATCAGCCAGCAGTCTGTTCCCTCAGCTCCTCCCTCTATAGTGCCTGTTGACATCTCTGCCACTTCTCTTGCTACAGGACCCAGAGATCCTCCGCCTCACGTTTCCCCATTGGGAATTTCCCCCTCTTCCGAGGATTCTCCTGATGTTTCGGGAGATCCTCCTAGGAAGAGGACTTGTAAGAGGAAACATGTAGACTCCCGAGTCTATCACTTCAGATACTGACTTTGATGAGTCAGAGGGATCCCCAAGATCCCCTCTGAGGATGTCTCCTTCTCAGACATCCTAGAACTCCTTAGACAGAGGGAAACTGGCCCACCAATAATCCCTCTGAGGATGAGTCAGTATACCTAGAGGCGTTTGGATCTCGGCCCTCCACCTCCTGGGTGTCTCCGCCTTCGACCCCCTTATGCAGGTTATTGCCCGAAGGCGTGGGCTGCTCCTGACTCTGTAGAGCCAGTCCCTAGCAGGCCTTCAAAATTTATCACTGCCCGTGTGACAAGCAATTCCTCACTAAGGGTGTCCCGCTGATGCCATGGTGGTGGCTGCTGCCACCAAGAAGGAACTTGCAGATCCTTCCGTGCCGTCCATCCTCCTAATAAGGACTCTAGGACCATGGATAGGTACGGTAAGCGGATGTTTTCCTCAGCGACCTTTGCTATGCTCGCTGAATTACCTATGTCACTTCACCAGACTCCAAAGGGATATCCTTAAGGAGCTAGGTGATGTTGTTCAGGATCCTACAGCTGCAGGAGCTCAGGAAAAATTGCTTCGCAGCTAGGAACCCTTAATTCCATTGCAAACTCCTCCATGCGGCTAATATCATATGCTGCTGATGGAGCGAGTAGGGCCGCAGGTACAGGTGTGGCTCTTAGACGCCAAGCCTGGATGCGGCTATGTGACTTTGCAGATCCCTTTAAGGCGTCCTTCACAAATTCTCCCTTTGATCGGTCAGCTTTGTTTGGCCCTCAAGTGAAGGAAACTTTGACCAGGTGTGAGCAGGACGGCAAGACTCTTTCTGCCGTGGAGTCCGCTTTTTCCACCCCTTCTAGACCTTACCCCAAAGGACAGAAAAGTGGCAAAATGTGGTTCCAAATCCCAAGGAGTCACGCCGATTCACGTGGTCAGTTTAACCCTAGAGGCAGAGGGGTAACAACAACAGACGCCGCTCTAGAGGCAGAGGGGGTCCAAAAAACCAGGGAAACAGAGAGCCTCTCTCTGACAAGCCCTTTCAGCATCCCTGAGATGTTGCCCGGCTGTCCCTCCTTGGAGGCAGTCGGGGAAGATTATCACTGTAGCCAGAAGCCTGGCGCTCCCTCCCTCAAGACGGATGGGGTTAGTCGATCATATCCAGGGGTTACATAATTCCTTTCGAGGAAAGTCCTTTCCCTCAAATTCCCTTCCAGATGTACCACCGGTCTAAGGGAAATTGCAGAGTTAGAAGTCTCAAAACTACTGCAAAAAGAGCCATTCAGCCAGTTACAACAGACCATTCAGAGCCGGAATCTACTCAAGGTTCTTTTTGGTCCCCAAAAGACGGGAGACTGGAGACCAATATTGGATCTCAGCAGACTCAACAAGTCTGTGAGGAAGACAAGATTCCGAATGGTCACTCTTCAGTCAATTCTGCCCTTCTTACAGAAGGACAACTGGATGTGCTCAATAGATCTTCAGGATGCGTACTATCACATCAAAATTCACAGACGCTCCAGGAGATTTCTCCGCTGGCTGGGGTCCAGTCATTTCCAGTTCAGAGCCCTGCCCTTTGGTCTCACTACAGCCCCAGAGTGTTCACCAAATGCATGGCAGTGGTCACGGCTCACCTGAGACGTCAAGGATTCCAGGTGTTTCCGTATCTCGACGACTGGCTCCTGTCAGCCACCACCAGGCATCAGCTTATTCAAGCCAGGGATTACACAATAAATCTTTGTTCTCATTTGGGCATCTCGATCAACTTCGAAAAGTCATCCTTATCGCCCTGCCAGTCTATTACTTTCATAGGCAAACTTAAACACTGTTGCGATGTCAGCTACCCTTACAGATCAAAGAGTTTCAGACATTCAGAGTCGTGTCAGGATCATTCTGGCCAACAAGAAAGTACAGGCCAGAATGGTTCTAAAGGTATTAGGCCTCATGGCCGCGGCCATTACTCTTCTTCCCCTGGCTCGATTCTACATGCGCCTTCTTCAGTGGATGCTGTTCACACAGTGGTCGTACCAACAACTTCCAATGCGTCACCAGATTCTGGTGACACAGACTTGCAAAGGTCATCTTGCTTGGTGGATCACATCTCCTCAGGTTCACCAAGGCAGACACTTTGTACCCCCATCCCCAATAGCCACTGTCACCACGGATGCCTCCCTGATCGGGTGGGGGGGGTCATTATCAGGGCAGGGTGGTTCATGGGACGTGGCAGCCGTTCGAGTACCATCTGCACATAAATGTCCTGGAGATGAGAGCAGTGCTTTTAACGTTGCAAGCCCTCAACGACTTTCTTCCCGTAGGGACAATTGCAGTCCACACAGACAACATGTCTGTAGTTTGGTATATCAACAAACAGGGCGGAACCAAGTCCTACCCCTTGTGTTGAGAAGCGCTCAGACTATGGCAATGGGCGATCTCCTCTCATCGGTTTCTGGTAGCAACGCATATCCCTGGGAAAACCAACATTGTAGCGGACAGATTGAGCAGAGCTATTCTCATGCCTCACGAGTGGTCTCTCAAGCAATCTATAGCGGAAGAGATATTTCTGGAATGGGGTCATCCATGTTGCGATCTTTTTGCTACTCCCCAAAACAGCAAATGCCCAGACTTCTTCTGTCTCTTCCTCTACCAGGCCATCCCCAGAGACGCTCTGACCCAGGATTGGCCCCAGGGACTTCTTTATGCCTTCCTCCATTTCCTCTGATCCCTCAAGTTATCCAGAAAGCTACCGCTTTGAGAGCCAAATTGATTCTCATTGCCCCTTACTGGCCTCGACAAGTTTGGTTCCCGTTCCTCCATCGTCACCTTTTGGTGCAGCCGTGGCATCTGGACCCAGTGCCAGATCTTCTGATTCACCAATCCGGTCAGCTGCACCGGTCTATCCCTTCTCTCAACCTCACAGCATGGTTGCTCCACTTCCTTCCTTAGCCAGGCTTCCTTTGATCTCTAACCCAGTTAGAGACATCATAGTAGCTTCTTTAAAATCCTCTACCAGGAGGATTTATACAAGCAAATGGAAGCGTGTCTCTTATTGGGCTAAGGCCAAGAATATTGATCCTTTCACTGCCCCTGTTCAGGCAGTCCTGGACTTCTTAGCAGAGATTTTTCATGCAGGCTCCTCTTCTTCCACAGTCAGAGTTCAATTGGCTGCTATCTCCAACTTTCATGTCGGGGTGCAGATCATAATATTATGTCCCATAGGCTCTGCAGGGCCTTCTTGAAAGGAATTTTCCTACTAAAGCCTCCAATCAGGAATCCTCCTCCTCAGTGGGATCTAAATTTAGTGCTGACATCCTTGATTCTTCCCCTTCGAGCCAGCTGTTTCTTGTTCCTGAAATTTCTTTCTTGGAAAACTTTATTCCTAGTGGCTATTACATCGCCAGGAGGGTGTCTGAACTTCATGCTCTATCGGTTCGACCCCCTATTTGGTTTTCACAAAGACAGAGTATCTTTGAGAACTAATCAGACCTTTTTGCCTAAGGTCACTTCAAAGACCAATTTGAATCAATCCATTGATCTCCCTGTATTTTTCCCAAACTATTCAGACAGAGCCGAACAAAAACTACATTATCTTGATGTCCACCGTCAACTCAGATATTATTTGGACAGAACAAAAAATTTAGAAAATCTGATCAACTTTTTGTTTCCTATGCGGATAATAAGAAAGGCCTTCCTGTTTCTAAAGTGACCTTGTCCAGATGGCTTTCTTCGGTCATCTCTGAAATTTATCTGCTCAGGGGAAAACAGCTGTGCTCAAAACCTAAAGCACATTCAACTAGGAGCTTAGCTACTTCTACAGCCTTTCAAGCTAGACTTCCTTTAGACACTATTTGTGCAGCGCCACTTGGGCCACTCCTCACACTTTTGTTTCCCATTACAAATTGGACTTGGCCTCCAGGGACAGAGCCAGTTTTGGCTCTACAGTCTTCAAGAGTCTGTTCCATTGAGCCACCCAGGATAGAGGTGCTAGGGACGCGGTCCCATCAAGCAAGAATGAAGGCGAGATTGACAACTTAACATTAAGAAGTTATGTACCTACCATAACGTTCCATGTTAGTTGTCTTCTCTCGCCTTCTTTCTTGCGACCCTCCCTCCTTCCCCCAGGCCTGGACAGACCTTGTTATAAGAAATTATTATGCTGAAGACCATTCAGACCTGGTCCTTATTCCATCCTGTAAGTTTTCTTTCTTCCTTTTGGAAGTGTTTTATGCTTGGTGCTATTGCCCTTTGTCATCAAACGAGATCTGGGTACTTACCGCCTTGCATCATGGGATATGGGGCTGCCTCGAGCTGGTAAAAGTGACTTTCGAGCTTAGCAAGTGCCGAGTCGGAGCCGAGGGATCGGCTCCGAACCCATCAAGCAAGAAAGAAGGCGAGAGAAGACAACATGGAACGTTATGGTAGGTACATAACTTCTTATTTTGTGTTACAATTTACATTTCCTGGACATCTTAGTGTCCTATTGTAACCATGTAATGTAACATATGGCCCATCATTGATGAATCGACAACTTTTACAGAAACCACACTTTCTCATTATAGAATTTTTAAATAAAGTGTGACTTTCAAAATAATTTTTCAAGTTTCTTCCTCTACTGAAAACTATAGAAGGTATACTCCCTATATACTGTAAAATATCTGTTTGATTAACAAAAACCTTTTCATAACATTCCCTAATAGTATTAGTAAAATTATTAAAATTGTTACTGTAAGGGACTATAAATGCTCCTACCTTCCCATCATAATTATTTTTATTTTCATTTTTGTTAAGGGTACCATGTAGCAGTAATGGTTTAAAAATGTCCTTCCTTTTGTTACTCACTTCACACCTAATACTCTCCACTAAATTTCTTGGGTACCCTCTTTCCAAAAACATGCTTTCCAACTTTATTAACTCACTATCAAATTCTATATCATCACTTATTATTCTCGATAACCTCACCATTTGCCCTTTTACTAAATTTCTTTTTTGAAAATAAGGGTGACAGCTATCAAAATGCAAGTAAGAGTTCGAAAAAGTTTTTTTACGATATATTGTAGAATTCAATTTATCATCAAATTTGTAAATTTTCAAATCCAGATGTTCACAACTCTCATATTTCATACTATATGTAAATTTTAAAAATGTAGTACTGCCTTCTAAATATTCTATAAAATTGTTAAGTTCCTCTCTATTTCCCTTCCAAAATATCAATATATCGTCCAGGAACATTAGGTATAAATCTATTTTTGACCAGTACATACTTTCAAATACTTTTTGCTTCTCCCACATAGCTAGAACCAAGTTCGCATATATGGGGGCACATCTAGCCCCCATTGCCACTCCTGCACATTGCTGATAATATTCTCCCTCGTGCTGAAAAAAATTATTTTTTAATACCAATTCCATCAAATCCACAAGAAGCTTTCGTTTTACAGTATGGAAATTTCCAAAAACCTCCAAACTATTCTCAAATAATTCTAAACCTTCTGCCAAGGGAATTACTGAAAATAAACTAACAATATCTATTGTCACTAAATAAACCTCTTTCAAGTTCTCATTTGTATAACTGTGAAGTAATTCTAGGCAATGCCATGAATCCTTTAGAATGTGCTTGATACTCGCTACTGTCTCCTTACAATTTATGTCCACATAGTGAGCTATTGCTTCCATTTTTGACTGCTTTGCAGAAACTATAGGTCTAAAAGGGGGGTTAGAGGTGCTTTTGTGTATTTTGGGTATACCAAAAATTGATGGCGTCAAAGGATATTCAACCGAAAGATACTCAAATTCAGCCTTAGTAATAATTCCTTCCAGCAATAAATCATATAATTGCCAATCAACTTTTGTGTATGCCTTTGTTAGATCATACCTTGCTACCCTCTTATAAGTGGTCTCATCACTTAACATAGTGCTCATTTTATTATTATAATCCAGTTTAGTCATCAAAACCACCCCTCCCCCCTTATCTGGTTTCATGATTCTCATTTTGTCAGAAGCACTCAACTCATTTAAACAAAACCTTTCTGCTTCAGTTAAATTGTCTTTAGAAATGTTACTATCCTTCCACGCTTTTCTTAACTGCACTTCACAAAACATTTCAAACAAATGCACTATAGGATTGTTTGGTGGAATAAATGTACTTGACCTTCTCAAAGTAATATTTTTCGTATCCATATCAATCTTGTCATCAAATTTTTTCTTAAAATAAATCCTAAGGTTTAAACTTCTTGTGTACATTTTAAATTCACTAATATTTTACCAATATCCACTTGATAGTTAGGAATGAACTTGAAGCCTTTTTTAAAAAGTGAAAGATATTGTTATTTAAAACTTTGTCTGTATAATTATACATCGAGAAATTACCTTCTGTAATAATTTCACATTCACAATTTTCCCGCACATAACTTTGATTTTGCTCAAAGCATTCTGATTCTTGACCATTCAACATTGTGTGAAAAAGATGTTCGTTACTGCCATTGCAGTCCTGCACATGTGATTCAGTTATATTTACAATACTTTCATCAATTGAATTACTTTCATTATTGCTATCTGTTAAAAACATATTATTAATATCATTTTGTTTTATCACTTCAACGCATCTGTGACTAACAACCATGTCCGCTGTTTCACAATGACCTTCTATTATAATACTATTATTGTTGTTAGTGACAGCGTTTGTGGTCATTAAATCAGGGGGTGTACTCAAGCAATTAGACTTTTGCTCTCCATCTAGTAATGGTATGCTTGGTGCCTGTATCTCCCCCCTCCATTGTACTGCTGGTTGTGGTGTTGGTTCTGTCCCTGGTAACGCTCTCTCAAGTGTTCTGATCTACGGAGCACAGGCTCTTCTAAAAAAATCCCCCCATTACCATCTAAATTCATATTTATTCCATCCTGCCCTGCAACTTCTTCGTTCAGTACTAAAGTTGCATTCACATTTGAAACCGGGCCATTATTGTGAACTCTAAAAAAACGCTTAAAATCTCGAAAATGCGAATATGCAGCATTACTTAAATAATCCTTAGTGTAACGTTGGAGTTTCGCATTTTTGATATCTAACCCTTTACTCACATGTCTTTTCATGTCATTCAGTATGCAATCAAATTTACTTTTATTAAAATCAAACAGCAAATCCTTTTTTAATATTGTTATCGAGCATAGTTAGACTCTTTCAACTTGCTTAATCTATCATTATTATTCTTAATAATCAATTTAATTAATTGCGTACCAGTATTGTCAAAGATGTCCGTAAGTTCTTGTAATAAATCATTGTTGTTTTCAAAACCAAAGGGTACCTTGAATACTCTTAGCCCCTTTGGAATTTGTTTAAGTTCTAGCGATCTCTCCAAGAACACATTGTCCATCTGAATAGTCTTAAATTTTCTCAATGTTCTTTCAAATGTTTCCATCTGCTTATTCAGACTTTCGATACCCATTTCGCTCCGTTGTATTGGAAAATTAGGCGCCAACAGTACAGATTTCAAATCTGCAACTCTACAATCCACATTACGTTCTCCGTGCAGCCCATTCCTAGCGTTTGGTGATGAATCCGGTAGCGGAACAGTGTGCCCATCATTTCCTGGTCTCATACGCGTTGTCCGACTGCCAATAGGATCTCCCAAACCATTACTAGCACCTGGATTGCTACGTGATGTACCCGGAGTGAAATGGAGAGTAAAAATCTGCTCCTCAGCGTCAGAAAGAACAACGTTTTCATTTTGCACTTCATCAAGGTCATTCTGCACGTCACCAAAGGTGACTTATTTTCCTTTTATTACGGATAGTATCCGCTGAGTTAAAACCAGCTGCTGCTGTAGTAACTGCTCCATTAGTTCCATGATTTAGTAATATAAAATAAAGTCCTCTATGTAAACAGTCCACAATATAGTTAAAGTAAATGTCCGTATCTTCCAAAAAGCGAGTTACTCGTACGACACTTAATGTAACACAAAATAAAGACGAAACTAGTAAAATTTTCGAGATTTTAAGCATCACAAGGAAAGGCTATCTTAAAACAGACCATTTCCAAATGGATAGGACATTGCATACATTTTTGCTGCAGCCACCATGGAAAACCAGTTCCTGCTAGTATAAGGCCCCACTCTACCAGGGCAGCAGCTACATCTACAGCCTACCTCAGGGGGGGTGCCAACCAAGGATATTCTGGAAGCTGCAACTTGAAGTTCAGTACACACCTTCACCAAACATTACCACTTACCACTTTACTCTAAGACTAGAGCTGGCTTCGCCACTGCAGTTTTGCAGGGCCTTCTAGCCTCCTCTAACCCTGTTTGACTCCACCACCCATACTTAGCTTTGGGATTCTACCCAAGTGTGATGACTGCAGCAAGATAACACGATGAACATAGTACAGTTTTGCACCTACCATAAATGTAGATGTTCGAGTGTATACCCTGCTGCAGTCCAGGTTACCCTCCCTCCATCCCCTCTGAACTAGCGGAACTTCTCTACCACTCTATCCTATACTACCTCTGTGGTGTATTTGCTTGTGCCTAAGGGTTTTTTTATTTTTATATAGCTATATGTGTACATACATATATATGTAATATATATATATTTATATATTTTGCCCATCTGTTAGGGGCACCTGACATCTGGGGCAAGAAAAACTGAAGAAAATGGCATCTGATGCCTCTGATATACCCCTGGCGCACTGACGTCAGGGAAGAAGCGACAGTAACCGACGCCGGACTAAGACTTTGGAATTCGGGCCGGCTGCGGGACTGCCTGACGGCAGGATAACCCAAGTGTGATGACTGCAGCAGGGTATACACTCTAACATCTACATTTATGGTAGGTACAAAACTGTACTTTTCTTGCCTGTGGAAAGCAAATACCTCAGAGATTTTCATTCTTACTGCATCACCTGTTTAGGCCCAGACCACGACGTCCCTCGCTGTCAGTTTTGTGCCTTGTTCAACACCCAAATTATTCGTTGTTGGGCTGTTTTTGTAGCTAAATTCTTTTGCTCTCTATCTCCGTACTCCGAAATGTCTTCGGTAAGTCATCCGACTACCGATATTCCGAAAAAACGAAAGGCTAAAGACAGACCACATAGGTCTATACTGCCGACGACCTATCGTTAAGCTAGTCGCCAGTCCACCGGAACTTAGTGAGGTGCTTTCGCAGCCCCTGTTACCCGCTTCTACAGATTTGCAGGCCTCTACTGAGACCCATTTGGAGTCCAGTATGCCACGAGATATTTTTTCGACTAGGGAACCTGTGGATGTCTCTACCTTTGATGGATCCATAGCCGCTGTGCAGGCACCGGCTTCTGAGAGTGTTTTCAGGCCTTCTGATCTTCATATTATACCGACTTACTTTCAAACCAAAAATACCGAATTTCTCAGGCGTAAAGCTCACACTATGCTTGGGAAACTAACTACCAAAGCGCATTCTAAGGCCCACATGCCACAAAAACAAATTATTAGAATGACTGATGACCTCATTACTTTAATTAGGGGAAGTCAGCCTTCCCTCTCAAAAAGACCCAGAACTGGCTTTCCTTCTGATTCTTTTGATCAGGAGTCTGATTACTCTGAGCCTTCTGATTTCCAGGATATACCCTTATCTACTTATGAGGAATTCTGATCCACCAGAAGATTTTTCCTTTGAAACCCAGCACACCCGTAGAGAACATTTCTGCTGGAAGAGCCACGACTACTCCCAGTCCAAAAAGAGACTCTGGGAATTTTTAAGCTTGCCTCAGCACAGGCCTCTAGCTCTCTCTCCTCTTCTAGAAATTGTAGAGGTCTTCCTGGAATCCAGCCTTACCCCTGATACCTTGCCTTCAGCTCCCATGAAACCTGACCGGTAATATAGAGTGCCTGCCTTCCACAAATTCCTTTTTAGGAATCCTACTGCGGATCCAGAGACCATTTCCCTGGGACCTAAAGGCATTAAGGCTACAACTGCCAAAAATCCTACCCCTTTGGACAGGGATTCCAGGGCATTAGACAGATGGGGGGAAAAAAGGTGTACACCTCTGCTACGCTTGCCATAAAGGCTTTAATATGCCAGTTTCATATGTTAAAGTATCAGCAGCATATTATGGAGCTAATTAAACAAAAAATGTTGTTTATTCCTGATTGTGCAGAACACCCATATTTACAAGAGTAAATGCATTCTGCTAACCAAGTTGGTAAACATACTTTGCAATGTGGGTTTGATGCTTTAGAAGCATCTTGCAGGGCTGCTGTCACTGGGTCTGTTCTTAGAAGACAAGCTTTGCTTAAGGAACAAAACCTGCCAGATCATGTCAAAGCAAAATTACTGGATGCACCATTAAATCAGGAGCGTCTATTTGGTAATAAAGCAGAAAAGTCCTCAAAAGAATGGAGGCGAAAGCTAAATCTGTGCAAACTGTTAAGGATTTCTTACAAGTACAGCCACCTAGTTTCAGTAGGCATTGGCCTTCAAAATGCTGGTCTTTTCCAGTCCCTTCCAGGCCTTCACAGCCCAAACCCCCAGGGGCAGCAGACCAAGACTTCAGTCTCTGGCTATGCACAGATCTAAGCAATGGAGTGCTCTCATGTCCAAAACAGGGAGTAGAAAGCCTCCATCCTTTGGTAAAATTGCACAATGACTTATCCTTAACTCTTCCAAGCCTTGCCCAAGTACTTGCACCTTTAAGAGGAAAACTTGCACTGCATGCCAGAAATTGGCAATACATTACCAAGACAAATGGGTCTTAAATATTGTTTCCCAGGGATACAGATTCCAGTTCCACTCACTCCCATCCAAAAGTGGATGGCCAGACCTCCCACCAAACCAGTGGGCAGAGGCCCAAAAGCAAGTACTATCAAGGCTGTTCAACCTGTCCCAGCAGAGCAAAGGGGACAAGGATTTTACTCCAGACTGTTTCTGGTCCCCAGAAAAGAAAACTCTTGGTGTCCTATCCTAGATCCGTCTATTCTCAACACCTTTTTGGTGGTTCCAAAATTCAAAATGTTAACTTTCCAACAGCTGCTTCCTATGCTAGCCAAGGACTCCTGGCTAGCAGCCCTAGATTTAAAGGAAGCTTATCTGCACATCCCCATAAGGGAATCTCGCAGGAAATGTCTACGCTTCAGAGCAGGCTCTGTGCACTATCCATTCTCTGCACATGTTCGTCGTGTTTCACTGTCGCAGTCATTACATTTGGGTAATCTGCTGGCAGGTTCCCCTCAGTCGGCCTGATTAACAAAGTCATGGGTCCTGCGTCGGTTGCTGTCCCTTCTTCCGTGACGTCAGGTCGTCAGGGGTATAACGCCTGCAGCTGACGCCATTACATCAGTCTTTCTTGCCGTGCAGTGCCCGAAGCAGAAGCTGTTCGCAAGTGCCAGTCGGCAGACTCCTGAAATTTTTTTTTCAAGTTTCAGAACCAAAGTCTTCAGCTAAAAGCCAAGAACACCGTTGGGGAAACTTTTTCTTGCTCCTTACCAATGTCAGTAAAAGTTAATAATTATATTACTTGTGGGGAGCAAATACCTCATAAGGATTTTCATTTGTACTGTATTCCTTGCCTAGGCCCTGACCACGATGTACCTTGGTGTCGGTTTTGTGCTTTATTTAATCCAGCGCACTATCCGTCGACGGTACAGTTTTGCTTCTAAATATTTTGGTTCTCTATCATCCAGAAATGACTTCGGTTAGCCATCTGACTACCGGAATACCGAAAAAACGCAAAGAAAAAGACGAGACAAGCCGTTGAGGTCCAAAACTGCCGATGACTCTTCTCTTAAGCCAGTCGCCAGTTCGCCAGTACTCAGTGAGGCGCTTTCCCAGCCCCTGATACCAGCTACTTCTGATTCGCAGGCCTCTGCTGAGACCCATTCGGAGTCCGGTATGCCGTGAGATGCTTCACTTATGGAACCCACGGCTGTCTGTACCTTGGATGGGTCCGGAGGCGCTGTGCAGGCACCGGCTTCTGAGGCTTTCATATTAAACAGACTCCACCATCAATACTAAGGCCTAAATTCTTGATCTATGTCTAAAAAAAAAACAGACGCCCAGGCCACATGTACAGACCCCTATGCCTAAAAAACAAATGATCAAAATGGCTGAAGACTTAATTACTCTGATCAGGGGTGGTCAACCCCCCCCCCCCTAAGAGGCCTAGGGCTGAACTTACCTCTGACTCCTCTTCTAATGACCTGGATTTGTCCATACCTACTTATGAGGATTCTGATGCATAAGATTCCATTCCCCCTGAGGATTTTTCTTTCGGGGAAACTTTGCATACCTTAAGGGAGCATTTCCATTGGGGAAAGTCAGGAATTAAGAGGCTTGGGGATTTTCTTCTTCCTCAGCATAGGCCTTTGGCTATACCTCCTGTTCTAGACATTGTTGATGTGCTTTCGGAATCCAGTATAGCCCCTGATTCCCTGCCTCCGGCCCCTAATAAACCAGACCGTTACTACAGGGTTCCAGAGTCGCACAAATTTCTTTTCAAAAATCCGGTTGCGGATCCAGAAACAATTTCTCAGGAGCCCAATGGCATTAAGGCTTCTACTGCTAAAAATCCTACCCCTTCTGATAGAGACTCCAGTGCGCTGGATAGATGGGGTAAAAAGGTTTATACTTCTGCAACCTTGGCAATCAGGGCTTTAAACTGTCACTTCCATATGCTAAAATATCAACAGCATATCATGGGACTGCTTAAACAGAAAATGATGATTTCTGATTGTGTGGAAAATAAAGATTTACAGGATTTATTACATTCAGCTGAACAAGTTGGAAAACCTACTTTGCAATGTGGTTTTGATTCTTTAGAGGCCTGTTGCAGTGCTGCTGTTACTGGGTCTGTGCTTAGAAGGCATGCTTGGCTTAAGACCATCTCTGCCTGATCATGTTAAAGCAAAACTGTTGGATGCTCCTTTACATCAGGGCAGTCTGTTTGGCAATAAGGCTGAAGAAGTTCTAAAAAAGATGGAGAGTAAAGTTAAATCTATGCAAACTGAAAGATTTTTTACAAGTACAACCTCCAAGATTTAGTAGGCACTGGCCTACTAAGAACTAGTCCTTTACAGCTCCTTCCAGAGCCACTCAAGCCAAATCCAGACACTCAAAAACCACCAGGTTTCAGTCCCAAGGGACTCTCGGAACTAAGCAGTGGAGTGCTTCCACTTCCAAATCTGGAAAGAAGACACCACCCTATGGTAAACAGTCTCAATGACTTTCCTTTAAAATGACCCAGCACTTATCTCTCAGCCACCCCATTTGGAGGGAAAATCTTCATGCAAAAAAATGGCAACTTATAACCAAGGATAAATGGGTTTTAAATATAGTGTCTCAGGGATACAGATTTCATTTCCACACGTTGCCAACTCCAAACCGGTGGCCAAATCTTCCCCCAAATCAGTGGGCAGAGGCTCAGAAACAAGTACTTTCCCTCCTAAACATGGGGGGCTATTCAACTAGTACCAGAACAGGAAAAGGGGGCAAGGTTTCTATTCCAGACTCTTCCTGGTACCCAGAAAAGACAAATCATGATGTCCAATTCTGGACCTGTCTACTCTAAACACCTTTCTGGACTTTCCAAAATTCAAGATGCTGACTCTTCGCCAGTTACTTCCTATGCTAGGCAAGGATGCCTGGTTGTCAACTCTAGATTTAAGAAGCTTACATGCATATCCCAATCAGGAAATCTTGCAGAAGATACCTTCGCTTCAAAGCAGGCTACTTGCATTATCAGTTCTCTGCACTGCCCTTCGGCTTGTCTACTGCGCCCAGGGTATTCACAAAGTGCCTGGCTCCAGTAATTGCATTTTGCAGGCAAATAAATATTCAAATATATCCATACCTGGACGATTGTCTAATTCAGGCAGAAACACAGGCTGCTCTTCTAAAACATTTGGCGTTTGTAAAAAGGGTTCTAACTTGTCTAGGGTACATCATAAACGAAAAGAAATCACAACTGGTACCCTCTCAAAAAATTACATTCCTGGGTGCAAGCTTGAATACAACTGCCCATATGGCTTTCCTTATGCCAGAAAAGCAAATTTGTTTGGTGATTTCAAACAGGTGGCCACAAAAACCCTGCCATCTGCAAGACGAATACTGCAAGCCTTGGGGTTCGTGGCCTCCTGCATTCTTCTAATTCCATATTCAAAACTGCATATGAGGAAACTTCAGTGGTACTTAAAAGTTTATGGAGTCAGCATTGTTACAGCCTGGAAACAATGATTCCTATCATACCTCGCCTGCGCCTAGAGTTCCTATGGTGGGCAGAAGCCTGCCACCAAAACAAAGGACTGCCATTCACACCACCCCCTGCCACCCAAACCCCTAACTACAGACGCATCAGACTATGCATGGGGGGGATCATCTGGCAGGGAAGCGCATTCAGGGCAAATGGAGCCCAAATCAAATGCACCTTCATGTCAATCAAAAATAAATGCTAGCTGTGCAGAATGCTCTGGCCTTCAAGGACTACCTTCATCCTGGACAACAATTGGTAAAGATGGACAACACCACGGTTATGTGGTACATAAACAAGCAGGGGGTACACATTCCTACCCCCCTCTGCAGACTAGCCATGGTATTGTGGAACACGGCTTTGAGCTACCAAGTACAACTACAAGCTCAATTCCTGCCAGGAAAGCAGAATATTCTGGCAGATGAACTAAGCAGAAATCTCATGGACCCACACGAATGGAAACTGGAACCACGGATTTTCAACCTGTTGACACTCAAATGGGGGAGCCCAGACATGGATCTTTTTGCCTCACCCCAGAACGACCAGTTGGACAAATTCTGCACAAGAACTCATCACAAAAAAACCTGAAAAGTGGATGCTCTGTCCTCCAGCTGGAAAAATATCAGTCTATATGCCTTTCCCCCTCTGCCTCTGCTCTCCAAAGTTCTACTAAAAGTCAAACAGGACAAACCAAAAATGATTTTGATTGCTCCAGACTGGCCACGCCAACATTGGTACCCACTCCTTGTGCAGCTTGGCTAATCATTTAAATTCCCCATTAGCATCCCTCAGCAAACCGGTGATGATGTCATTTTGGAGGCGAGAAGACCTAATACTAGAAGATCTTATGCTGACAAATGGAAAAGATTCTGTGCCTGGAATCAATCTCAAGGGATGAGCAAAGCAGCGCCTAATTTACCTCAGATTTTGCAATACGTAACTGAGATGCTTCACAAGGACCTGTCTTTTCCCTCCATTAAAATCCATGCCTCAGCCATTTCAGCTCATTACAGCACAGAACTCCCACTCTTCTCTCATCCTCTGCTAAAGCAGTATCTCAGAGGGGCCAAAAACTTGAGACCACCCAGGAGAGCTCCAACCCCTGCCTGGGACCTTTTTCTTTGTATTAGAGAAACTCACTCTACCTCCTTTCAAGCCAGCTGCTACTGCAGACTTAAACATTTCTTTCCTGGAAAACAACCTCCCTTTTAGCAATTACTTCAGCTAGAAGGATATCTGAATTAACAGGCCCTTATGGCAGTGGAGCCTTTTATCGTTCATGCGGACAGGGTGTCACTCAGGACTTGATCCATCCTTCATGACCAAGGTGGTATCCAGTGTGGCTCTTAATCGGTCCATTCACTTGCCAACTTTCTTTCCCAATCCACAGATGCATTCATTGGATGTACACAGAACTTGGATTCTACTTGGACAGGACTAAATCTCGAAGAAAGTCTGAATAACTGCTGGTAGCATTTGCTGCAGGGGCAGAGGGGAAGGCTATTTCAAAACAAACCATTTCTAAATGGATAAGCCATTGTATTAATTTCTGTTGTAAGCACCATGTAAAACCTATCCCCTAGGGGATGAAATCTCATTCCACCAGGGCTGCATCTACTTCTACAGCCTTTCTCAGAGGTGCTCTTACCAGGGATATTCTAGTAACTGCTACCTGGAGTTCAGTTCATACTTTCACCAAGCATCATCACTTACCAATTTTCTCTAAATCCAGAGCTGGCTTTGCCACTGCTGTTTTGCAGGGCCTTATAGCTGGTCCTAATGCTGTATAAATCCATCCTCCCAACCATAGCTTTGGGAATCTGCCCAAATGTAATGACTGCAATGGTGAAACACGAAGAACATAGTACAGTTGTGTACACTTACCATAAATGTAGATGTTAGTGTGTTCACTTTTGCAGTCCTGGTTACCCTCCCTCCAGCCCCCTGTTTTTCTCTTGCTATGCCTCTACTTTCTTTTACTATGCTCAAAAGCCTTTTTGTTGTATTTGCGTTTGCTTGGAGGTATATTTTTGTGTTCATTACTTGTATGTCTTGCTCCCCATTTGGGGGGTACCATACATCTGGGGCAAGAAAAACTGATGTAATGGTGTCTGCTGCATTTTTTATACCCGCTGACATCATGGAAGAAGGGACAGCAACCAAAGCAGGACCCAAGACTTCGTTAGTCAGGCCGACTGAGGGCAACCTGCCAGCAGATTACCCAAATGTAATGACTGCAACAGTGAATACACTCTAACATCTACATTTATGGCAAGTGTACACAACTGTACTTTCCCATTGGCTTATCTACTGCACCCAGGGTATTCACAAAGTGCCTAGCTCCAGCCATTGCATATTGCAGACAGAGAGGAATTCAAATTTACCCATACTTGGACGATTGCCTGGTTCAGGCGGATAGTCCGGAATTGCTGCATCAACACCTGGCATTTGTAAAGAGACTTCTCACTTCACTGGGGTACGCCATCAATGAAAAGAAATTACAACTGGTACCCAGCCAACAGATTGTATTCCTGGGAGCAAGCTTGAACACAACTTCCCAGATGGCATTCCTCACTCCAGAGAAACAACTTTGACAAACTCTTTCAATCTAGTGGCCACCAAAACCCAGCTATCTGCAAGAAAATTACTGCAAGCCCTAGGGTTCATGACCTCTTGCATTCTACTAATTCCATATGCAAGACTGCATATGAGGAAACTTCAGTGGTACCTAAAACGTCTCTGGTGTCAACATTCTCAGGACCAAGAAACCATGATTCCTATAATTTCTTGCCTAAGGACAGAGTTCTTTTCGTGGGCAGAGGCCTGCCACCACAACAAGGGACTCTTTCATTCTACCCCTGCCGCCCAAACCCTAACAGATGCATCAGACTGTGCATGGGGGCTCACATGGCAGGGCAGTGCATTCAGGGCAAATGGAACCCAAAGCAAATGCACCTGCATATCAATCGAAAAGAAATGTTAGCTGTGCAGAATGCTCAGATGGCCTTCAAGGGCCTTATTCTTCCAGGACAACTATTGGTAAAGACGGACAACACCACAGTTATGTGATACATAAACAAGCAGGGGGGGGGACCCATTCCTACCCTTTCTGCAGACTAGCCATGGCTCTGTGGAACACAGCATTGAGCAGCCAAGTACACTTACAAGCTCAATTCCTGCCAGGCAAACTGAAGTCACTGGCAGACAACTTAAGCAGAAATCTCATGGATCCACATGAGTGGAAACTGGAACCCAGAATATTCAAGCTTTTGAGGAACAGGTGGGAGACACCAGAGGTGGACCTTTTTGCTTCCCCTCAGAACTATCTGTTGAGCAACATTTGCACCAGAACTCCCCACAGCCAAGGTTGGAAAGTGGATGCCCTGTCCTTCACCTGGGAAGGCCTCTCAGCCTATGCCTTTGCCCCACTGCCATTCCTCTCAAAGGTTATACTAAAAATCAAACAGACAAGCCAAGGACAATCCTGATTGCACCAGACTGGCCATGCCAGCATTGGTACCCTGTTTTGCACAGTATGACAGTGCTACAACCATGGCACCTGCCTCAGACTCCTTCCCTGCTGTCCCAGCAGGCGGGCCAGATTCTGCACCCTCCGCTACAGACCTTGAACCTTGCAGCCTGACTAATACAGTGAATTCAACACCAGAAAACCTCAGTAAGCAGGTGCTGGATGTCCTTCTTGAGGCAAGGAGGCCTAGTACTAGAAAGTCCTATTCGGAAAAATGGAAAAGATACTGTGCCTGGAATCGGTCTCAGGGAATGGGCACAACTCTGCCTAGCTTACCTTGTGTACTAGATTACTTAACAGAAATGCTCCACAAAGGCCTATGCTTCTCCAATTAAAATCCATGCCTCTGCCGTCTCGGCTCATAATACCGAGCCACTCCTCTTCTCCCATCCTCTGGTAAAACAGTTCCTAAGAGGAGCATTTAAGACCCCTCCCCTCCCCCCAGAAGAGCTCCCACTCCAGCCTGGGACCTTAACTTTATATTAGAAAAGCTCACACGTCTGCCCTTTGAGCCTGCGGCCACAGCAGAGTTAAAATTCCTCTCATGGAAAACAGTTTTACTTCTAGCCATTTTAGCAAGAACTGTCTGAATTGCAGGCCCTTATGGCAGTGGAACCCTTCATTATCTTCCATGCAGATAGGGTTTCCCTCAGGACTAACCCATCTTTTATGCCCAAGGTGGTGTCTAGTGTGGCTTTAAATCAGTCCATTCATTTGCCAACCTTTTTTTCCTAATGCTCAGAATAAAGGGGAAAGGAGCCTGCATTCCCTGGACGTGCACAGGCAGCTTAGGTTATATCTGGACAGGACTAAGCCTCTCGAAATCTGACCAGCTGCTAGTCAGCTTTGCTGCAGAGGGCAAGGCCATTTCAAAGCAAACCATTTCTAAATGGATAGCACACTGCATCCGTTTCTGCTACAAGCACCATGGGAAACGTACCCCACAGGGGATCAGAACTCATTCCACTAAGGCTGCATACATCTTACCTCTACAGCCTTTCTCAGGGGAGTACCTACCAGGGACATCCTAGAAGCTGCAACCTGGAGCACTGTACACACTTTCACCAAGCACTGCCACTTGCCTACATTATCCAGAGCTGGATTTGCCACAGCAGTCTTACAGGGCCTGATTGCCAGCCCTAATGCTTCATAACTACCTCCACCCTTCCTTAGCTTTGGGGAATCGACCCAAATGTGATGACTGCAGCATTGAAACACGAAGAACATAGTACAGTTGTGTACACTTATCATAAATGTAGATGTTCGTGTATTCACTGTTGCAGTCCTGGTTACCGTCCGTCCAGCCCCATGACTTTTGCTATCTTATCTTTTTTGTCTGGCATATCTTATATCATTGGTATTTGTTTTTTGCTGGGGGTATTACATGCCATGTAATTGCTTCCTATTTTGGGGGCACCTGACATCTGGGGCAAGAAAAACTGATGTAATGGCATCTGCTGCATGGTTTATACCCCTGACGACCTGACGTCATTGAAGAAGCAACAGCATCCGATGCAGAAATCCCAAGATTCTGGTATTCAGGCCGGCTGAGGGCTACCTGCAGGCAGGTAACCCCAAATGTGATGACTGCAACAGTGAATACACTGTTAACATCTACATTTATGGTAAGTGTACGCAACTGTACTTTCTGTCTCCCCTTTATTTGCGTTATGTTTAGAACCATTGGCAAAAAAAAATAAGGGACTCAGAAATTCAAGGATATAATTGGTGTGGTAGTCAAGAAAAGCTGGCTGTATTTGCAGATGATTTTATACCCGACAAAACCAGAAAGGGACGTTAGTGTTGTGGAACATATTGACAGTTTTAAATCCTTTATGGAATATAAAAATGATGAAGCTAAAATTAAGGCAGTTGCGGTAAATTATGTACCCCCACACAAATTGTTTCAGCAATGTCTTATGTTTATTGGGGACATGATGAAATGAAGTATTTGAGTATGAATTAAAAATGATTTTGGTGTGTCTGCTAAGGATATATGAGAGGAGACTAAACAAAAGATCATACAAAAACTGAGAAAATGGAAGTTCTTTATATGGACATCAATGTAAGATAAAGGCAGTTAAAATGTTTAGTCCCTTTAGTCTTTTACACAGGCATATTTTTATTAACCAGAGAAAGTTATTGATGACAATAAAGAGCTGAAGGATTTTATCTGGGAGGGGAAGACTGCAAGAGTCAAGTGGGATAAGTTTATTCTTCCAATATAACTGGGATGATTGGGATTACCCGATTTTTGAAGAGGGTAATCTAGAGCAACGCAGTTAAGGCTCCTATACATAGTGCAAGCTGAAAACTAGAATTCAGAGTGGAAAGAAATTATGATGAAACATTGGGGAAGCTCAAGAAAGGAGGAGAGACTGGGATTTTGGATGCAAACCTTTATGAATATATTTTGTACGACTATTCTCATTAAAGTAGCAAAAAGTGTTCCAAGAACTAAGGGAACACGGGAGTGGAGAAAGGAGATTCTGCTGATGGGGGTGACTGCAGTTAGGGATACAGTAGGCAAGAGGGGGCTGGAATTTATTGGAGAAAACTGGTAAAGGAACCAGTGTTTTGAGAGCAAATAACCTAGAGAGGGAAAGGTAATAGAATCGGAAGACACCCATAACTTATTCAGGACTGCAGGTTAAAGATTGCCTTCCTTTGTCAAGGATTGATATTGGTGTATAGGCAAAGAGAAGTAAATATGGGGGTCCTTAATGAAAGGTCCACACTGGTAGTTTTTTTTTTTTTTATAGAGTCTAGAACAGAAGTTGCCATTAAGAAATGAATAAGTATTAGAGCATGTAAAATATTGCATGATGACTATAGGAATCAATCAGAGGATGTTAGGATTGGGAAGAGAGATTGGATAAGCAATTCGCAAAGAAATAATTGAGGTATATATGTATGTCTCACAAATATGCAACAAAGTCTAGAAGAATTTAAGATCTTTGCTTGGAAGTGTTTACATAGGTATTTTTATACTCCAGGTAGACTCCAAAGAATTTTTCTTCAGGTAGACAGCGAAAGTTGGCAGTGTGAAAGGGATAAATGGGAACATATTTTCTGGGAGTGTAATGAGTTGGCAGATTTTAAAGATTGCCTGCAGACTGCTCTTGAGCAAATTGGTGTAACTGAAGAAATTATTTTTCTGAGCTTTGTTATAGAGTCTGAATAGCCTAGATGTAGTAAGCCCTTGCTGAGTCTTAATTATGATTGCTGCCAAAAAAGCAATTGCTAGAAAATGGAAATCGGTCTAAACCAACTTTACTAGAAGTAGCGAAGATAGTAACGGGGAGAAGAAAAACTGTAAGTGGGGGTCTTTAGAAAAGAGTAGAAGCAAATTACATAGGAAAAATGGGAATTGTGGCATCAATACATGCAGGAGGAGGAACAAGGTTTACAAGAAGGCAGGATTCGAATGAGTTATATGTTTGACAGTGACCGGCTGTATTATAAGTGATGCATAATATTTGCAGCTAAACTTGTCAGCATGGCTTGTAATGTGTAATATTTGCAAATGAAATTGTCTGTATGGTTTATTTTTATTTATATAAATATAAAATTGTCTGTCATAAGTTAGATGTTTCTCCTTTAAAAAAAAAAAAAGACTTTGTCCACCCTCCCAACCTGGCACCCCCTTTCGCCTGCCAGAAAATTGGAATCTCTAATTTTCTGTTTGGCAACAGATAGTTTCAGACAAATGGATTCTGAAGGTTCACTGAGGTTACAGATGCAATGGAAGGCGATTCTTTCCAGGGGGTAATTCTTCATCCTGCGGACCAGACTCTGTTCCTTCTGTCCTTCATCATATGCTGTCCGAGGGAGTGATGGAACCCGTTCTCCCTTCCCCCAGTCAGAAGGAAGTTTTTAGTACCAAAAAAAGAAAATGCTTGGTGACTGGTTCTGGTTCTCTTTCCTTAACCTGTTTTTGATAGTGCCCAATTTCAAAATATTGTCACTTCACAACCTGCTACCACCTCTTCCTCATTCAAGTCTCCTGGAACTACTAGGTTTACAATATGCTTGTCTCATTCCTATTCATCTAGATTTCAGCCTTATCTTAAGGTTTTGTGTATCTGTATCACATTGTCAGTTCTCTGCCTTTTCCTTTGGACTATTCTTTGTATCGAGTGTTCACAAGATGTCAAGCTCCAGTTATAGCTCATTGCAGGGTACCAGGGTATCCACGGTTTTCCATAATTAGATGACATTCTTATCTTTCCAGATTTGTTTTCAAGGTGTCAGGAATTTCTCTCTTGGGTGAGATCTTCTATCCCAGCTGGGATTCCAAGAGAACATAGGAAAGTCTGCCATGACTCCTCCTAGGATTGTGTTTCGGTAATGTCAACTAGACATCAGGGGTCAGAGCTTTTCTTCCACAGAAAAAAAGCTAGATCTGTTTTTAGGGTTTTCAATTAGACTTCAGTCACTGTGAGGTAATATCTCAGGATTTTTCATCTCATAGCTTCTGTAATTCTCAAGATACACTTGTCAGACTCCTCATGAGAAAGAGACAGTAGTGTCTGAAGTCTCTGTTTCCAGTACCAACATCCTTTGTCTCTTCAAATCCCAGTGCTGGGGTTTGCCAGAAGAGAAATCCATTTGTGGCGACAATATTTCCCCTTCTTCCATGTTCCACAGAGACTCCGGACTTTGCAATTTTATCTTCCTGAAACTATTCCCCAAGCAAGGTGTGTAAAACAAGAGTTTAGCGCTTTCACTCGCTAAAGCGAGCTTCTTCAGAACACAAAATTCAGTAAAACAACTGTTTAAATAATGAAAAAAGATAAATTAGAAAGAAAAATATAAGAAATGCTTGCCCAAATCAAGGCAGTCAACTCTTTGAATCATCTTTGGTCTCCAGGAGCTCTTTAAGTTGTTATAGACAATACTACAGTCATGTGGTACATCAAGCAGTGTCTTGCCCCCCCCCCCCCCCAAGTCTAGCCATGTTAGCTTGTGATGCAGCTTCACAGCACAGTCCCACTCTACAGGTGTTCTACAGTTTATTGTAATTGCATGATAGACTAGTTGAAATAAGACAAGGGCAGACCCTCATGAATGGAAACTAGATTGGGGGGGGGGGGGCCTTCCAAGATTTGATCCATCTGTAAATAGTTCAAGTAAACCTTTCTGCATCCTCTGAACAATCTGCTGGTAAGATTCTGCTCCAGGACTCCATGCAAGAAGACCTGGAAGACAAATTACCTTTTCTTTTCCTTGGACAGGAATGTTCTTGTATGTCTTCCACATTTTACACTAATATCCAGGGTACTTCTGAAGATTCAGAAGGAATCACCCAGGATCATTGTGGTGACTCCCTTTTTGCCCAAACAGTTGGAAATGGCCAGGGGCATTTATCAAAAGGCTTACTTCTAAGATTGGATCTACTCACACAAAAACAAGGGTTTGATACAGCTGACCTCAATCATGTTTAATTGACTGCCAGGATGATGGGGTCTTAATTCCTTTTAGGCATCTCTATACTGAGTATGAGCAGCTGGTACTAATGGAGGCAAAAAACTGCTGCTAGAAAATCTTACATTAGCAAAAGGAAAAGGTTTCCTAGTTGGTGCCAGCAACCTAATCAGCACCTGTTCAGGAATAGTAGTTCTCTAGATGTCCTTCAAGGATGCATCTGCAGTCCTTACAAATGGGTTGTCCTGTCGTCAGGCAGCCCTTCGGTCGGCCGGATTCCAAAGTCTGGGTCTGGCTTCGGCTGGTGTCGCACTTCACCCGACGTCATTGCTGCAGTTACTCTGGTATAAAGGCATCAGCCGACGCCATTTTCCTCAGTCTTTCTTGCCGCGTGGCGCCCGAAGCAGAAGCTGTTCGCAAGTGCCAGTCGGTCAGAACCAGAGATTACTACTACCGAATACTTCTACTACTACCGAAGACTTCTAAAAAGCTAAGTACCCCGTTGGGGACTCTTTCTTGCCTCAGCCGATGTCAGAAAAAGTGAATAACTGTTTAACTTGTGGGAAACAAATACCTCATAAAGATTTCCACTCTTACTGCTTACCTTGTTTAGGCCCAGACCACGACGTAGCAGCTTGTCTAGCCTGTGCTTCTTTTAACCGACGGATGCTTAGACGTCGGTCGGAATTTGATGAGCAGTTTTTCGGCTCTGATTTTGCTTATATTATGCCGTCGGATCCTCCGACTTCACAAATATCCAAAAAACGCAAGGTAAAGGACCGACACTCGCGGTCCGCGGTTTTGGCCGAAACCGTGGTTAAGACAACCGCGAGTGTCTCTGTTTCGGCTGAAACCGAGCAAGCGGTTTTTCCTTCAGCCGAAAGCTTACCTTCTACCGAGGCCTCTTCCAACCTGGTGGAATTGGCTTCTGAAATCCAACCTGCACTTGTGGTTTCTCAGGAATTATCTGACTCTATTCCCTTGGATATTTCAACCCCTGCACGTGGAGCTGCTAGGCCTCCTGCAGCCATGTCCATTAAGGCCTTTGCCAGGGCTAAAGCAGCTAAAGCTACTAAATCTGTGCCTGTTAAGACCCCCTCTCACAGGCCTAGCTCCAGTTCCCAAATGCTTAGTTTAGCAGAGGATCTCATTTCTTTAATCCGGGGATCCCAACCTCTCCCAGACAGGGCCTCTCACCCACCTCCAGAGAAGAGGCCTAGAGCAGAGCCCCCTGAGCCAGTTTCCACAGATGATTCCTCTGATGATTCAGATAATACAGACCCTCCAGAGGCTCCTTTTTCCCCTTATGAAGACTCTGATGCTGAAGAGTCCATCCCTTCTGCCTCTCCACCTGAGGAATTTTCCTTTGGGGAAACCTTGCATGCTATGAGGGAACAAGTTCAGTGGCAGGGCCAAGATTTTTCAGACTCCAGAAAAAGGCTTAGAACCTTTTTGCATTTACCACAACATAGGCCTTTAGCTATACCTCCAGTTCTGTCTGTTGTAGATGATGCATTTAATGATGCTTGTACTGCTCCTGATTCATTACCTCCGGCCCCAGCTTAGCCCGATAGGTTCTACAGGGTCCCGGACACACATCACCATTTATACAAGGCTCCTTTTGCAGATCCCGAGACTATCTCCCAGGGGCCTAAGGCTGTAGCATCTACCTCTGCCAAAAATCCCCTCCCCTCTGAAAGGGAATCCAGGTCCTTGGAGAGATGGGGTAAAAAAGTTTACACTTCTGCTACTCTGTCAGCTAGGGCCTTGAAATGTCAATTTCATACGATCCAGTATCAAGAATTTATGCTAGACCAGTTAACCAAAAAACTGTCCTCTGATGAACCTTTAGACAAGAAATATGTTCAGGAAATGGTACATAACATTCAGCAAGTTAGTAACCATTCTTTAAAATGCGGCTATGATGCACTGGAGGCTTCCTTTAGATCAGCCATGACTGGCACAGTTATCAGAAGGCATGCATGGTTAAAAGAGCAGGCCTTACCGGACCATGTCAAATCAAAACTATTAGATGCTCCCATGGACAAGGTCAATTTGTTTGGCTCTCCTGCACAACAGGTGCTGAAGAAGATGGAAGAGAAGGCAAAATCTGTCCAAACAGTGAAAGATTTCTTACAGGTCCAACCTCCAAGGTTTATTAGGAATTGGCCCTCCAAGAAATGGTCCTTTCCAGACTCCTCCAAAGCACAGAGAGGCAGGAATAGGCGTTCAAGAGGCAGAAACCAATCCAGAGGTGCCTACAGGGGACGCCAGTGGCAGGGTAACAACCAGCGAGGCACAGACACAGCCACCACCACTACTACAGGACAATCACAGTGACTTGGCTCTGGCACCGCCTACCAGGGAACAGCTAGAAGCACCCTTAGGCGGGAAGCTAGCTTTATTTACAAAGAACTGGCATTACATCACAAGAGACAAGTGGATTTTGCAGACAATAGACCAAGGTTACAGGTTTCATTTCCATACTCTACCAGGAAAGAGAGGAATGCCAAACCTACCTGCAAATCAAAAGGCAGAAGCTCTACAACAAGTAAATCAATTATTAAAGATGAGAGCTGTGGAAAAGGTACCACATATGGAGCAAGGAAAGGGCTTTTACTCCAGACTCTTCCTAGTACCAAGGAAAGAAGGCAAATGGAGACCTATTCTCGATCTGTCCGCTTTAAACACATTCCTCATTGTTCCAAAATTCAAAATGCTGACCCTACAGCAGCTTCTTCCCATGCTGGGCAAGGAGTCTTGGCTGGTAACTCTAGATCTCAAGGAGGCATACCTGCACGTCCCCATACGACCAAATTGCAGAAGATACCTCAGATTTCTTGCAGGATCAGAGCATTATCAATTCTCAGCATTGCCCTTTGGCTTATCTACTGCGCCCAGAGTGTTCACGAAATGCCTGGCATCAGTAATCGCTCATTGCAGGCTTCAGGGGATCCAAATCTACCCTTACCTGGACGACTGCCTAATACAAGCGGACAACAAAAACAAGCTAGAGGAAGACTTGAAAAGAGTCATTTACCTTCTACAAGCCCTGGGATACACAGTCAATATAAAAAAGTCAAGGCTGATACCATCCCAAAAGATAACCTTTTTGGGTGCGGAGCTGGACACATCCAAACAAATGGCATTCCTAACAGTAGAAAAACAGGAGAAACTCCCTCTCTACTTCTTGGCATTAACAAAACAAAACCATCTAACAGCAAGAAAAGTCCTACAAGCATTGGGCTTCATGGCATCCTGCATAATATTGGTCCCACATGCCAGACTGCATATGAGAAAACTACAGTGGTACCTAAGGAATTTATGGTCTCAGCACAAGCACAGCCTAGAAACTCAAATTCCAATAATTCCATGCCTGAAGCAAGAATTCCAATGGTGGGCTCAGGCCTGTCAATCAAACGAAGGATTGCCCTTCCACAGCAGTCAACCAAGCCAAACCATCACAACGGACGCCTCAGACCTCGGTTGGGGGGCCCACATGATGAACAAATGCATACAGGGTTTATGGACTCGAGCAGCTGCACCTACACATAAACCTAAAGGAAATGCTGGCAGTAAAACTGGCAATTCAGACTTTCAAACCATTTCTTCAAGGCCAATTGATAAGGACAGACAACACCACAGTTATGTGGTACATCAACAAGCAGGGAGGCACACATTCGTACCCTCTATGCCGGATGGCCCTGGACCTCTGGAATGTGGCCCTGAGTTACAACATTCAGTTACAAGCAATCTTTGTACCAGGAAAAGAAAACACTCTAGCAGACATATTAAGCAGGACTTAATGCCCACGAATGGATGCTGCATCCGGACATCTTCAAAACCATTACAAGAAAATGGGGTCTCCCAGAAATAGACTTATTTGCATCCCCACTCAATCACCAATTAAAGAAATTCTGCACCAGGACGTACCACCCACTGGCATGGAAGGTGGACTCCCTATCCTTCAGTTGGAAAAATCTGTCAGCATATGCGTTCCCACCACTTCCTTTGATGCACAAGGTGCTATTGAAGATCAAAGAGGAACGTCCAAGGATCATTCAGATAGCTCCAGATTGGCCAAGGCAACATTGGTACCCATTACTGAGGAGCATGTCTCGGGAGCAGATATGGCCCTTACCCCTAGTTCCCTTGCTGTTAACTCAGAACAATTACAACACCCTGCATCCAAACCTGAAAACTCTGCAGCTGACTGCCTGGAACATTGCATAAGACAAATTAACCCAAATTTATCCCAAAGGGTTAAGGACATTATCTTAGAAGCTCGCAGACCTTCAACAAGGAAAACCTATTCAGCAAAATGGAAAAGATATCTCATTTGGAGTACTGCTAAAGGGGAAGATGTGTCACTGGTAAACATAGCCAAGATCCTGGAATACTTGGCAGAGCTATTCCACAAAGGCCTGTCCTACTCTGACATTAAGATTCATGCCTCAGCTATTTCAGCAGAATACGACTTGGATCCTCCAGTTTTCTCACATCCTCTGCTCAGGCAGTTTCTGAGAGGAATTAAAAATGTAAAACCTCCTAGGAAGCCACCATTACCTGCATGGGACTTGAACTTTGTGCTAGAAAAGTTGACACTACCTCCTTTCGAACCACTACCTCCTTTCGAACCAGCAGCAACAGCAGAATTGCAATACTTATCATGGAAAACTGCTTTCCTGCTGGCAATCACTTCAGCAAGAAGGGTTTCTGAGCTACAGGCATTAATGGCAGTACAACCCTTTCTGATCTTCCATCAAGATAGTGTCCATGAGAACAAATCCTACTTTTATGCCTAAGGTGGTCTCCAGAGTATCTTTAAATCAGGCTATCCACCTACCTACATTCTTCCCCAATCCACAGAACAGGGGAGAAAGACTGTTGCATACCTTGGATGTACACAGACAATTACGCTACTACCTGGACAGGACCAAGAGCAATAGAAAAACTGACCAGCTACTGGTAGCATATGCAGCAGGAATGGAAGGGAAAGCAATTACAAAACAGACAATATCTAAGTGGATAGGAAATTGCATTAGATTTTGTTACTCCTACCATGGAAAGAAAACTCCAGAAAACATCAGGCCTCACTCTACAAGAGCTACAGCCACTACCACAGCTTTTCTACGAGGAGTGGCTACCAAAGACATTTTAGAGGCTGCTACTTGGAGCTCCGTGCATACATTTGCCAAGCATTATAATTTACCTTTATACTCTAGATCCCGAGCAGGTTTTGCCACTGCTGTTTTGCAAGGGATCTTAACTACACCATAATTCTATCTTTCCTCCTCCCCCAGTTTGGCTATGGTATTCTACCCATTTGTAAGGACTGCAGATGCATCCTTGAAGGACATAGTACAGTTTTGTACCTACCATAAATGTAGATGTCCGATAGAAATGCATCTGCAGTCAGGATTACCCACCCTCCTTCCCCTCTGTGGTACTCCTAGGGTATTTGCCCTTCTTATAACTAGCTGGGGGAATCTATTATGGTGTATTTGTTTGTATATATGTACATACATGCTTATTTTTTGTTTGCTCTCTAATATTTTGAACCATTGGCATTTATCAAAATTTAGCCTGCCTAGAGGGCACCTGGCATCTGGGGCAAGAAACACTGAGGAAAATGGTGTCGGCTGATGCCTTTATACCCGAGTAACTGCAGCAATGACGTCGGGTGAAGTGCGACACCAGCCGAAGCCAGACCCAGACTTTGGAATCCGGCCGACCGAAGGGCTGCCTGACGACAGGACAACCCATTTGTAAGGACTGCAGATGCATTCCTATCGGACATCTACATTTATGGTAGGTACAAAACTGTACTTTTTACAGTATTTACTATTCCATTGCCTTTCTTACTCTATCAAAGTTCGGTTATCTGCCATTTCAGCATATCTGCACATGGATCCTGCTCTTTCAATGCAGTCTTGTCCAAATGTTTTGAAAGGGGTTTTTGCATAAGATGCCTCCAAGAAAAAAAAGTAGCCCTTACTTCGGATCTTAATTTTGTGTTCATGAAGGTAACACTTGCTCTATTTGAACCAACTGACCTGACCATTTTTAACATGGAAAACAGCTTTACAGATTGCTCTGGCTTCTGCGAGAAAAATATCTAAATTGCAAGCTCTTATGGTGAGTCAACCCTACCTCATTCTCCACAAGGACAGGGTTTCTTTGAGAACTAAACCTTTTGTTCCTAAAGTGGTATCAGAGTTTACTTTAAGACAACTGCCCATCCCCATTTTCTTTCCTGAACCCAAAAATGAGGGAAAGATTATACTCCATACATTGGATGTCCACTGACAATTTGGGTACTGTCTTGACCGAACTAAACCTTTCACATCTTCAGAGCAATTCTTTTCTTGTGATGGTAAGAAGGGGCAATCTTTGGCTATTACATTTTGTTATACTCACTACATTAAAAATGTTCCAGGCTGGGTGAAGACCCACTCTTCTAGGGCCTTGGCTGAATATGTGGCTTTTTAGAAAGGGTTATATTCTAGAAGCAGCAACTTGGTCTTGTCTGCATACTTTTACAAAAGCATTATAACCTTGATTACTTCTGTAGGTCTAGAGCAGGCTTTGTAAGGACAGTTCTCCAAGGGCTCCTGGACTCTTCTGCTTCCACCTACCACTAGGTTAATCTACCCATACAGTTAAGGCAACTGCAGCAGCATCATATGATTAACGAGGTACAGTTGCTTAAGCAAACTTACCACAACAGTAGCTCTCTGAATGATTACTGCTACTGTAGCTGCCACCCCCCCCCCCAACTTTTTTTTCTGTGTTTGCCAGGGTGTGGTTATTTTTTTTTTTTTCCTAGCACTGCATTTTATGGGCTCAGCTTCCTTCTCTTTGTTGACAGGAAAGATCTGAAGGGCTTTGTGCCCAGCTTGAGCTGCCCGGCAGTTTGGGCATGTGAAAGGTGCCCTGAAGCTTTGGAAGCTGGCTGGCTGTTATTTCCTTCGCATGATCTTACCCATGTAGCTAAGAATACTGCAGCAGTCATTCAAACATATGTTATAAGTTACACAACTGTACTTTCACTTTTTGCTAATTGTGCCCAGCATGCTTAACAACAAACATTTTTGGCCCCAGTATTTGCCCATGTAAAAAAAAAACAGGGGACACATGGTTATTATGAGTGATTTACATTGTTCAAGCAGCTTTTGTGGATGATGATCATGAGGCACATTCTGCATTGTCTTGCCCATTTGAGTTGATTCTTGAATTTGCTCAAGTCCCGTCACCAGAAAGGCAAAAATTTCTGGGTTCAGTTGTCCCATTGTTCTCTCTGTGGTCTAGTGCTAGCCTTGCACTTTCGAACATGATGAAATAAGGTGAGAGAGGCACATGTATATGTCCAGTTGACTTTCTTCTTTAATTGTGAGAGATACTTGCATGTGTCCAGTGTTATGCACTTGTCTTCATTTGTTCTTGCTGCTTCTGTACAGAGGGAGATTTTTCCCTTGTGTAGTATTGCTAGACTACCTTTTGGTTATTTTTCATCAAAGTTTTAAAGGAAACTTCTGAAAAATCAGGATGTTCATATAGATTGCTATTAAAAAGTAACATTTTGTTGTATTTAAAGCCAAATGTCTGAAGTAGAAGCATTATCTACATAAACATGTAAAATATTTTAAATGCTCAAGCATTTACCAGATGGATGTACATGGACTGAGAGGTATAGAAGATGTGGAGAAAGGCCAGAAGATCTGTGTGTGTGTGTGTGTGGGGGGGGGGGGGTGACTAAACAAAAGGGTCACACAGACACTATTCAGTAAAAATTCCAAAAAGGACCCATCTAAACTAGTCTTCAGTGCGTACAATACCTTAAGCCTCTTGTTGTGGAAGCCCATGGGATGTAGGCAAATGACCCCTTAAGAACAGTACCAGGTTTCAGCTACATGGCTTCTGAATTGCCCATAACTTTTTACTTTATTTATAACCCAGAGACTCGGCCATGCAAAGTATTTTTAAGGATATACACTGTTTCTGTGGGAGTCAAAAAGGTGATCTGCTACTCTTTCCATGCCATCTCAAAGTAGGAAGTTTGTTTTAGCAAATATGTCATTTAATGGACAATTAAGCCTGTTTGCTAAAGATGCGGAAAATTTATACCTTCAGCAGCATAGCTATTAGAATTGTATACTTTTAGTTCCTGTATTTACTTTTTTTCATTTTAAATCGGGTTCACTTTGCACTACAAAATCTGCCTAATAGTGACTCTTGCAGCTTGGAAAAAAGCTTTTACAAGTCTTTTTACCAGTCATGTTAGTCTTAAAATGATGATAATGCTTCCTTAAGGGCCACGTCATGGTTAGTCATTAGGCATACAAAGCTGTATGTTTTGTCACCTTGAGGTCAGCTCTTAGACATACCATTCACCCAAAATACACTGTTTGGCTGACCATCTAACTTTATTACAGACCAGTTAAAGAAAGATAAGTTCTTGGAGATTCGTCCTCCTACCAAACAGTTTTCAGAGGAACTTTCCATTTAGTAAAAGGCTCTTTTTTTTGTAGGAAAGAAATGCCTTCCCATGTGTCTGATGGGTGAGCGAGTACAGAGGAAAGCAGATCTCATTTACTTCAGTAGCCTCAAATTGACTGTGGGGATGTTTTTGTTTTTTTGTCCCGAATTCTGCTGGAAGGCAACTTTGAATATCATGCTGCTTGGCAGCAAATTAGTGCAGACAGATTGGTACTTCAGACAGTTTAAAGTTATCTGTTAAGAGAAATTTTCATATCAGGTAGACCAAGCTGTTAAGGTTTTGTATCATATAGCAAAATAGGTACTTTATGTATCCCCAAACAAGTACTTTATGTATCCCCAAACAAGCAGGTAGAGGCTTCCACTCATCTGTATCCTGGATGTTCTTCATGTTTCACTGTTGCAGTCATCACACTTGGGTTATCTGCCTGCAGGGTAGCCCTCAGTCAGCCCAAATACCATAGACTTAGTATTTCTGCGTCGGATGCTGTCGCTCCAGGACTGATGTCAGGTCATCAGGGGTATAAATACAGGCAACCGACGCCATTACATCAGCCTTTCTTGCTGAGGAGCCCGAAGCAGTTTGCAAGTGCCAGTCGGCCGCTACCTGAGTTTTTGTTTACAAATGTAATAATCCTGAAGTCTTCTAAAGCTTAAGTACCCCATTGGGGATTCTTGGGGATTCTTTTCTCTTGCTCTAACCGATGTCAGAAAAAGTTAAAAATTCTCTTGCCTGTGGAAAGCAAATACCTTGAGAGATTTTCAATCTTACTGCGTCACCTGCTTAAGCCCAGGCCATGACGTCCGTCGCTGTCTGTTTTGTGCCTTATTTAACGCCCAAACCATTCGTTGGGCTCTGTCGCTAAATTCTTTCACTCTCTCTCTCCGTATTCTGAAATGGCTTCGGTAAGCCATCAGATTACTGATATTCCGAAAAAATGTAAAGATAGACCGCATAGGTCCAAAACTGCCAATGATGCTTCCGGTAAGCTAGTTGCCAGTCCGCCGGTACTCGGTGAGGTGCTTTCGCAGCCCCTGATGCCCCCTTCAATGGAGTCGCAGGCCTCTACTGAGACCCATTTGGAGACTCTTCGACTATGGAACCTGCGGATAACTTGGATGGGTCCGGAGCTGCTGAGCAGGCCCAGCTTCTGAGGCAGTTATTTGCTCAACCGATGTTCAACTCAGACTTCTTTTTTAACCAAAACTACAGAATTTCTTGGGCCCAGAGTACGCACTACGCCTAGAAAACCAACCAAAGCACATGCTCCCATGCCACAAAAACAAATGCTTAGTAAGGGTAAAGACCTTATTACGCTGATTAGGAGAAGTCAGCCTTCCCCTCTTAAGAGACAGAGTTCAGTCCCTTTCAGCTTCTACAGACCAGGAGTTCAATGACTCTGAAACTTCTGATTATAAAGATATGCCCTTATTTGCTTATGAGGCTTCAGATGCAGAGGAATCCATTCCCTATGCCTCCCCTCCAGAGGATTTTTATTTTGGTGAAACCTTGCATACCTTACGAGAGGATTTCCACTGGGAATGCCAAAACTTTCCTCAGTCCAAAAAGAGACTTGGAGAATTTCTAGAGTTGCCTCAACCTTAGCAATACCCCCTGTCCTGGATGTTGTGGATGATGCTTTTATGGAATCCAGTTTTACTCCTGACACTACCTCCTGCCCCTAGGAAACCAGACTGGTACTGCAAGAGTAGCGGACACTCACAAATTTCTTTTCAAGAATCCTACTGCTGACCCAGAGATCATTTCCCAGGGGCCTAAAAGTATCAAGGCTACTACAGCCAAGAATCCCACCCCTTCGGACAGGGATTCCAGAGCTTTATACAGATGGGGTAAGAAGGTATATACCTCTGCAACTCTTGCTATTAGGGCATTGAATTGTCAGTTTCACATGCTGAAGTACCAGCAACATATTATGGAACGTATTAAACAAAAGGTGGCAACCTTTTCAAACTGTGCAGAAAATAAAGAATTACAGGAGCTTATGCACTCTGCAAGCCAAGTCAGCAAGCATACTTTGCAGTGTGGCTTTGATGCCCTAGAAGCATCTTGCCGGGCAGCTGTCACTGGCTCTGTACTTAGAAGACATGCTTGGCTGAAGGAGCAGACCTTGCCAGACAATGTCAAATCAAAGTTACTAGACGCTCCTTTGAATAAGGACCGTTTGTTTGGCACCAAGGTAGAAGAGGTTCTTAAAAAGATGGAAGAAAAAGCTAAGTCTATGCAGACTGTTAAAGAATTCTTACAGGTGCAACCCCCTAGATTCAGTAGGCATTGCCCTTCCAGACACTGGCCCGTTCCATCCCCCTCCAGGCCTTCTCAAACCAGACCCATGGGAAACAGACCACCCAGACTTCAGTCTCAGGGTATGCAGAGATCTAAGCAATGGAGTGCCCCCACCCCTAATGCAGGGAGTGGTAAGCCATCTCCTTACGGAAAAAGCTCACAATGACTTCTTTACTCCACACCCCAGCCCTGCCCAATTGCTTGTCCCCTTAGGAGGAAAACTTGCCTTTCATGCAAAAAACTGGTTGTCCATCGCTCAGGACCGGTGGGTCCTCAATATTGTATCCCAGGAGTACAAATTTTATTTCCATTCACTGCCAACCCCAAGTGGGTTTCCAGACCTTCCTCCAAACCAGTGGGCAGAGGCTCAAAACCCAAGTACTTTCCCTGCTCGATATCAGAGCTATTCAGCCAGTTCCAGTAGAACAGAGGGGTCAAGGATACTACTCCAGACTCTTTCTGTTACCCAGGAATGAGGGTTCTTGGCGCTCAATCCTGGATCTTTCCATTCTCAACACCTTCCTGGTAGTACCAAAATTCAAAATGCTTACGTGCAACAGCTTCTTCCTATGCTAGCTATGGTTAGTCTCCCTAGACTTAAAAACATATCTGCATATCCCCATAAGGTAATCCCTGCAGGAAGCATCTACGCTTCAGGGCAGGGTCTCTATGCATGATCAGTTCTCTGCACTTCCCTTTGGCTTATCTACTGTGCCCAGAGTATTCATAAAATGCCTGGCTCCAGCCATTGCATACTTCAGAGAAATATCCAAATTTTCCTGTACTTGGATGACTGCCTGATTCAGGCGGACAGTCTGGAATTGCTGCTGCAGCACCTGACATTTGTGAAAAACCTTCTCACTTCCTTGGGGTCCACCATCAATGAAAAAAATCAAAACTAGTACCCAGACAAGATTGTATTCCTAGGAGCAAGCTTGGACACAACTTATTCCCAGATGGCATTCCTCACCGCAGAAAAACAAGTCCATCTGACAGACTACTTCAAACAAATGACTACCAGAACCCAGCTGTCTGCAAGAAAAATGCTGCAAGCCCCAGGGTTCATGGCCTCGTGTATACTGCTGATTCGATATGCAAGACTGCATATGAGGAAACTCCAGGGGTACTTAAGTCTTTGGTGCCAACAATCTCTTCCTCTGGTGGGCAGAAGCATGTAACCACAGCAAGGGACTGCCATTTACTCAACCCCAAGCCTCCCAGACCTTCACCACAGATGCATCAGACTATGCCTGAAGGGCACACATGGACGGGGTATATATTCAGGGCCACTGGAGCCCAAGTCAATTTCATCTGCACATCAACCAAAAGGAGATGCTAGCTGTACAGAATGCCCTGACAGCTTTCAGATCCCTAATCTTTCCAGGACAACTGCTAGTAAAAACAGACAATGCCACAGTTATGTGGTACATCAACAAGCCGGGGGGAATCCATTCCGACCCATTCTGCATGCTAGCCATAGCCCTGTGGAACACAGCCTTGGATATTCAAGTCCATCTGCAAGCTCAATTCCTTCCAGGCAAACAAAACATACTGGCAGATGACTTGAGCAGAAATCTCCTAGACCCAGGCAAGTGGCAATTGGAGCACAGCACCTTCAGCCTTCTGATCCAGAAATGGGGGACCCCAGAAGTGGATCTCTTTGCCTCCCCCTACAACTACCAGCTCTGCAAATTCTGCACCAGGAATCCTCCCAGCAGGGCCTGGAAAGTGGATGCCTTATCATTTCAGTGGGTAAATCTCTCAATCTATGCCTTTGTCCCTCCTTTCAAGAGTATTACTCAAGATAAAATGGGACAGACCAAGGACAATTCTGGTTGCCCCGGACTGGCCATGCCAGCACTGGTACCCACTCCTGCGCAACCTGACATCAGTGCCACCCTGGCACCTACACCAGAATCCAACCCTCCTCTCTCAGCAGGAGGGACGGATTCTGCATCCACAACTGCAAACCCTAAATCTTGCACCCTGGCTTATTCCTTGAATTCTCCCTGAGCGACCTTAAGCAAAAGAAGCCAGAAGACCCAGTATAAGAAAATCCTATGCTAAGTGGAAAAGGTTCTGCTCATGGATTCATTCTAAAGGAGAGGACACAACACTGCCCTCTCTGCCTCTTATCCTGGATTACTTAGGGGATCTACTCCACAAAGGGCTGTCTTTCTCCTCCATTAAAAAACATGCCTCAGACATTTCTGCTCATTGCAACACTGAGCCACATCTCTTCCCGCACCCTCTTATCAAACCGTTCCTGAAAGGGGCAAACAACTTAAGGCCACCAAGGAGAGCACCCACCCCTGCTTGGGACCTTAACTTCGTACTGGAAAAGCTCACCCCCCCCCCCCGAAATCTGCTGCATCAGCAGAGTTAAATTTCCTCTCTTGGAAAACAGTCACTTCAGCTAGAAGAGTGTCTGAGCTACAAGCACTGATGGCTGTGGGGAACCCTTCAATGTGAGAGTGTTCAATCTCGCAGTTTGTTCTTCCACATGGGTTCGGAGCCGATCCTCTGCTCCGAGTCGGCCGCTTGGCAAAGCTCTGCATAGAGTAGAAGCTCGAGACCAACCTGTCTCCCACAATTCCCTCTGCCTTTACCTCAGATCTAGTTTGCCGCTGCAACGTTCGCATCACTTTCGATGAGCTCAGACCAACTGGCAGATATGATACTCTTTTTTTCTAGGATTACTTAGAAAATTTTTTTCTAATTTCAAATTGAGACCTTTTAGTGTGTGTGTACGTGAGTCAAGGGTTCCTTAACCTTCTATATATTTAGTATATAGATATTTAGTTAGGTTTCCCTCGGGGCCTACCCCACCCACTAACTACTGGATTTGCTATTGGATTTAGAGTAAAACTCCTTTACACTCGTGGTTCCATTAGTTTTTGACTGTAACTGTCTATAACTTATACAGGACTGTGTAGATATATATATTGTTTTATATATATATATATATATATATATATATATATATATATATATATATATATATATATATATATATATATATAAATAAAACGTTACTGGATTTGACAATTTTACCGGATTTGACTGTTTTATCCTTGAAAATGTCTGAAAAAGCAAAGTCAGGGTTCAAAAGGTGCCAATGTGGACAGAAAATGTCTGTCAAAGATAACCATAGCTCCTGTGTCTACTGTCTTGTCCCTCTCCATCTGCAAGAAGACTGTTCCATTTGTCATTCTTTCAGTGGAAGGGTCATGACAGATAGGCGCAGGAAGCTCATGGACAGAGGCCTTTTGAAGCCTGCCTTTCAAGAGGCTCTTGATAAATCAGACCAGGCATCTAAATCCTCGAAGGAGTCGAAGACGTCGGAGCCCATGTCATCGGCTCCGAGCTCTTCGTTTAAGGTTCGTTCACCGGTTCCACAGACTTCGGGGCAGAGTGTCAAACTTCTCTGTCACCGAGCCTCGAGTCTTGGAGCCGGTGACGGAGCTTCCACCTCCTGTGCTTTTGAGGTCGGCTCAGTCTTCGATTCCTTCGACCCGTTCTTCCAGGCCCCTCTCTGACTCCGATGTAGATCGTGTGGTGCAGAAGTTAATGGAGAATACGGCCTTGTCTAAACTCATCTCAGTCTCCTCCCAGTTGGTGTCGAGACTCGAAGGCCTTCCTTTATCTCCATCTGTTCCTCCTCCGAGGCCTATTCAGCCTTCGGAGCCGGGAGAGGCTGATCTGATGATCGTGGAGCCCTCGGTGCCGGAGCAGTCTTTCTCTCGGTCGGCACCGTTCACCTCGACTCTGACGGATCCATTACCGGAATCGCAGAGCCGACGATCTATCCTTGGTTCCGGGACCGAGAGTCGAACCGATGTTTCGGTTCCGACTCTCCCTCTCGGTGCCTCGGCACGGATCGCTTCGGCTCCGTCCTCTGGGTTTATGCCCTCGGTCCCCGTCTCTGGGATCCCTCGGCTCGGGACCCGGGGGCTTTCGACCTCATGAGGAAGGTGTTGTCGGACAACCACTTCAGCAGAGACGGCCTCTCCTTCCCATAAAGGCCCGTTATCCTCTTCTGCACCCACGGCTACTCAAAAGCGTCAAACACCAGTGTCTCAGCCGCCCCCAGCGGGAGCCCCTCCTTCCTCGGAGGCTTCATCGGATGCCCCCCCCCCTTGGAAGTTCCGAGGAAAAGATTGTGTAAGAGGAGGCACTTGGATTCTCCACAGGAATCCTTAACATCGGACACTGACTTGGATGAGTCAGATGGGTCCCCAAAATCACCCTCGGAGGATGTCTCCTTTTCTGACATCCTGGAGATCCTAAAACAGAGAGGTGATTGGCAAGCCCTACCCCCTTCTGAGGATGAGTCCGTCTTGCTGAAGGCATTCGGTGCTCTCCCTTCTTCCTCCTGGGTCACTCCGCCCTTCGATGAGTTGATGGATTTGATTGCTTGAAGGGCGTGGGAGACACCTGACACAGTGGAGCCAGTCCCTAGAAAGCCTAATAAATATATTACGGCCCCTCAAGACAAGGCATACCTAACAAAGGGAGTTCCAGTGGACGCTATGGTGGTGGCAGCTGCCACTAAAAAGGAGATGTCTGAATCTTCCTCATCTGTCCATCCGCCTAACAGAGATTCTAGGACTATGGACAGGTATGGGAAGCGCATTTTTAGTTCAGCGGCTTTTTCCATGCGATCGCTGAACTATTTGACACATTTTACACGTTTACAGAGGGATCTAGTCAAAGAGTTGGGAGATACCCTCCAGGGTACTACAGATGCTGCTGTCGCGGAAAAAGTTACAGCACAACTCAATACCCTTACCTCAATTGTGAACTCGTCCATGAGGCTCATCTCGTATGCAGCCGAAGGATCGAGTAGGGCTGCGGCTTCAACGATTGCTCTTCGTAGACAATCCTGGATGCGCTTATGTTCCTTTGCGGAAGCCTTCAAGTCTTCCTTTACTAATACCCCATTTGATGGTGCCACTCTTTGGCCCCAAAGTAAAGGAGACCCTTACCCGGTGTGAGCAAGAGGGAAAGACTCTGTCTGCTGTTGGAGTCCGTTTTTCCACCCCATCCAGACCGTACCCCAAAGGGCAACGAGGTGGAAAAATGTGGTTTCGAAAACCCCAAGGTTCTTTCCCAGGCACACAGGGTGATGCCCCCTCCAGAGGCAGAGGGGGGGGCAGAAGTGGAAGACGTCGCCCTGGTGGCAGAGGGGGTCCGCAAAACCAAGGTGACAGGGATACGCTCCCTGGGAAGCCTTTCCAGCACTCCTGAATGTAGGCCCGACTGTCCTGCTCTTGAGGCAGTCGGGGGTCGCTTAGCTTTATACCCTCAGGCCTGGCAAAGTCTTATCTCAGACAAATGGGTAAAAAACATTATTACCAGAGGTTACAAAATCCCATTTCTATTCCCCCCGTTACCGCAGAAAAGATTCCCAGATGTACCGCCCCATCTGCGAGAACCTGCAGTTATAGAAATTTCAAGGCTTCTAGAAAGAGTCATCCAACCAGTCCCGGCAGACCAAAGAGGATTCGGAACTTACTCAAGGTTCTTTTTAGTTCCAAAAAAGACTGGGGACTGGAGGCCAATTCTGGACCTAAGCAGGCTCAATACCTTCGTCAAGAAAGAAAAGTTCCGGATGGTCACGCTTCAGTCGATCCTTCCATTCTTACAGAAGGACGACTGGATGTGCTCAATAGATCTCAAGGACGCGTACTACCACATCAAAATGGCCAGAGCGTCCAGGGATCACTTGCGCTTCAGGCTGGGAGCCAGTCACTTTCAGTTTTGAGCCCTGCCATTTGGTCTAACCTCAGCCCCCAGTGTTTTCACCAAATACATGGCAGTGGTAGCGTCTCACTTGAGACGCCTAGGATTCCAGGTGTTTCCGTATCTGGATGACTGGCTCCTTACTGCCACCACAGAGCGTCGACTGATTCAGGCCAGGGATTACACACTCTAACTTTGTGTTCATCTCGGAATTTCCATAAATTTCGAAAAATCTGCGTTACAGCCATCACAGCATATCTCATTCATAAGAGCAGATTTGGATACCTGTTGCTTAATTCTAAGACTTCCCTCAGAAAGAATAGCCTCTCTACAAAATCACATATCTCTTCTCCTGTTGTCCAAGAAATCCCCGACCAAACTGGTTCTGAAAGTTCTGGGTCTCATGGCGGCTTCCCTCATTGCAATACCCTTGGGGAAGACTGCACATGAGAGTTCTTCTTCAATGGCTGCTGTTCGCACAATGGTCATTCCAACGGTTACCGCTGACACACGAAATTCACATCACAGACATCTGCAAATCGCACCTGTCTTGGTGGCTACAGAATTGCAATCTCTCCGGCGGCCGACCGTTTGTACTACCCACTCCGACAGCTACGGTGACCACGGACGCTTCCCTGATAGGGTGGGGGGGCATCTTTCAGGGACAGACAGTCCAAGGCGAATGGACCAATCTAGAGTACAACCTGCACATAAATGTTCTGGAGATTAGGGCAGTGTTTCTGACATTGCAACACTTTTCTCCCCTTCTACCTCTAGGGACCATTGCAGTTCAAACGGACAACATGTCCGTAGTCTGGTACATAAACAAGCAAGGAGGAACCAAGTCTTACCAGTTGTGCAGAGAGGCCATGAGAATTTGGCAATGGGCAGAGTCCACGGGTCGCTTTCTGATAGCAACGCACATCCCGGGGTTATCCAACGTCATAGCGGACAGGTTGAGCAGAGCCATCCTGTTACCTCACGAGTGGTCCCTCAAACAGACAATAGCGGACATGATATTCCGCAAGTGGGGCCAGCCTTGCTGCGATCTGTTTGCTTCTCCAATGAACGCCAAATGCAAAAGCTACTTCGCCCTATTACCCCCGCAAGGGAAGTCCCCAGGGACGCTCTGATTCACAATTGACCCCCGGGTCTCTTGTACGCCTTCCCCCCTATACCTCTGATTCCAAGATTTCTGCAGAAAGCCAAGAACCTGGAGAGGACTGTAATTCTCATTGCCCCATTCTGGCCTAGTCAGATTTGGTTTCCCTTTCTTCAAGCACGCCAAGTACGGGAACCCCAGATCCTGGACCCGGAGCCGGATCTACTGACCCACTCGTCAGGGGCTACCCACCCGTCGCTCCTGTCCCTCAGACTAGCAGCTTGGCTGCTCCGCTTCCCGTCTTAGCCAGGTCTGATCTTCTTCTCCTGCGGTTCAAAATATTCTAGTAGCTTCTCATAAAACTTCCACTACAAAGATTTACACTAGTAAGTGGAAGCGGTTTGTATACTGGGCAACTATGCAACATTTAGATCCGTTGATAGCCCCACTAAACAAAGTCTTAGAGTTTCTATCCGTGCTATTTCACCAAGGAGCTTCTCCTGCCACCTTGAGGGTTCAATTGGCTGCTATTTCAAACTTTCATGTAGGAGAAAATGGAGCACCTGTTATGTCTCATAGGCTTTGTAAGGCTTTTCTAAAAGGGTCTTTTCATATTAGACCACCAGTCAGGTTTCCTACAGCACCGTGGAATCTGAACCTCCTGTTATCACAACTAATGGTACCACCCTTTGAACCAGCCTCGTCCTGTTCTTTGAAGTTCTTGTCATGGAAAACTCTCTTTCTAGTAGCTATCACTTCAGCCAGACGAGTGTCAGAACTTCAAGCTCTTTCCATTAAGCTCCCATATTTAATCTTTCACCCTGATAGGGTATCCCTTCGCACCAACCCGTCCTTTCTTCCCAAGGTTTGTTCGGTCAATAACATTAATCAGTCCATTGAGCTCCCCACATTTTTCAAGAAACATTCTAAGAAGCTGGAGTATATGTTACACAAGCTGGATGTTCATAGACGACTCAGATTCTACTTGGATAGAACAAAGGATCACAGAAAATCAGATCAACTCTTTATAGCCTTTGCGGACAGCAGAAAGGGAATGGCAGTGACTAAGCGTACCCTTTCCAAATGGCTATGTGATTGTATTACTTTTGTTTATGCTGCTACTGAGCAGAGTTTGCCCGTCAAACCGAAAGCACATTCTACTAGATCAATATCTACATCCCTGGCTCATGCGGCCCGCCTACCCTTGGACACTATTTGTGTGGCCGCCACTTGGTCTAAACCACATTACGTTCATTACTCATTACAAAGTGGATAGGGTTTCCAGGGACAGGGCAACCTTTGGTTCCATTGTGCTCAGGAACTTTCTTCCGTGAGTCTCTCAGGGTCACAGAGCTAGGGACGCTACCCATGTGTAAGAACAAACGGCGAGATTGAACACTCTCACATATATAGAAGTTATGTCCTTACCATAACGTTCCATGTGGAGTGTTCATCTCGCCTTTGTTCTTACATTCCCACCCTCAGGTCAGGAAGAACGTCCAGTTTAGATGTCTGGTTTGGTTCTCTCGCTTCTGATTCTCTCAGCTGTTACTGCTAGTTTCAGCTATGCCTTAGTTTGTATGTTTGTATGTTTCATTCCCGTTGGGACCTGGTATTGTTTGCAAACTAGATCTGAGGTAAAGGCAGAGGGAATTGTGGGAGACAGGTTGGTCTCGAGCTTCTTCTCGATGCAGAGCTTTGCCAAGCGGACGACTCGGAGCCGAGGATCGGCTCCGAACCCATGTGTAAGAACAAAGGCGAGATGAACACTCCACATGGAACGTTATGGTAAGGACATAACTTCTATTTATTTTCCATGCTGACAGGGTTTCCCCTCAGGGCTAACACTTCCTTTATGCCTAAAGTGGTGTCCAGTGTGGTCAGTCAATCCATCCATTTGCCAACCTTCTTCCCTAATCCTTTAAAGGGAAAAGGATCCTGCACTCCTTGGGCATGCATAGACAGCTCAGATTCTACCTTGATAGGACTAAGTCCTCAGAAAATCTGATAAGTTACTAGTCTGCTTTGCAACAGGGGCAGAGGGCAAGGGCATTTCAAAACAAACCATTCCCAAATGGAAAGCACACTGCATCCATTTCTGCTACAAGCACCATGGGAAACCAACACCTCAGGGGGTCAGAATACATTCCACTAGAGCAACATCTACCTCCACAGCATTTCTATGGGGAGTCCCTACCAGGGACTTCCTGGAGGCTGCTACCTGGAGTTCTGTACACACTTTAACCAAGCGTTGCCACCTGCCTATCTTTCCCAAATCCAGGGCAGGATTTGCTACAGCAGTGCTGCAAGGCATACTAACCAGCCCCAACTCTTCTTGACTGCCTCCACCCTTCAGCTTTGGGAATCCACCCAAGTGTGATGACTGCAGCAGTGAAACACGTAGAACATAGTACAGTTGTGTACACTTACCATAAATGTAGATGTTCATAGTGTTTCACTGTTGCAGTCATTACATTTGAAGAAAATCTGAACAACTGCTGGTAGCATTTGCTGCAGGGGCAGAGGGGAAGGCTATTTCAAAAGCAAACCATTTCTAAATGGATAAGCCATTGTATTCATTTCTGTTATAAGCACCATGGAAAACCTATCCCCCTGGGGATCGGATCTCATTCCACCAGGGCTGCATCTACTTCAACAGCCTTTCTCAGAGGTGTTCCTACCAGGGATATTCTAGAAGCTGCTACCTGGAGTTCAGTTCATACTTTCACCAGGCATTATCACTTGACAATTTTCTCTAAATTCACAGAGCTGGCTTTGCCACTTCTGTTTTACAGGGCCTTATAGCTGGTCCTAATGCTGTATAATTCCATCCTCCCTACCATAGCTTTGGGAATCCACCCAAATGTAATGACTGCAACAGTGAAATACTATGAACATAGTACAGTTGTGTACACTTGCCATAAATGTAGATGTTCAAGTGTATTCACTGTTGCAGTGCTGGTTACCCTCCCTCCAGCCCCCTGTTTTTCTCTTACTATACCTCTACTTTCTTTTACTATGCTTAAAAGGCTTTTTAGTGTATTTTCTTGCTTTTGTAGGTATATTTTTGTGTTTTTAATTATTTATATATATATATATATATATATATATATATATATATATATATATATATAATCTATTTTGCTCCCCATTTGGGGGGCACCTGACATCTGGGGCAAGAAAAACTGCTGTAATGGCATCGGCTGCATGTTTTTATACCCCTGACGTCATGGGAGAAGGGACACCAACTGACGCAGGACCCAAGGCTTTGTTAATCAGGCCGACTGAGGGCAACCTGCCAGCAGATTATGCTTATAACAGAAATGAATACAATGGCTTATCCATTTAGAAATGGTTTACTTTTAAATAGCCTTCCCCTCTGCCCCTGCAGCAAATGCTACCAGCAGTTCAGATTTTCTTCAGATGCAATGACTGCAACAGTGAATACACTCTCTTAACATCTACATTTATGGGAAGTGTACACAACTGTACTCTCTCTCAATGGCTATTACTAACCCTTTCTGTGGTATTGGTATTTACTTTTTACTGGTGGTGTTTTCCCCACCATAACCTAGTTCCCTATTTGGGGGGCTCCTGACATTTGGGACAAGAAAACTGATGTAATGGCACCAGCTGCCTGTTATACCCCTGACGACCTGACGGCAGTCCTGGAGCAATGGCATCCAACACAGAAATACGAAGTCTCTGGTGTTCTGGCTGACTGAGAGCTACCCAAGTGTGATGACTGCAACAGTGAATGTACTCTAACTGTACTTTCTCAAAGGACAGCACCTCAAGACCAGTTCTGAATTTGTCAGGCTTTAGCAAGTTCATAAATGGTCATTGAGGGCAGTGAGTATAAAAGTACTTCTGCCAATTATAGAAGACGTTTGTATGTTTGCTCTGGAAGATGCTTGTTACTTATCCCAGTCAGTCTGGAAAAGACACTTTTGTGTTATTTATAGAAGGCTGTTATGTAGCAGTTCTAGGGGATACCTCTTGTACAGCCCAGTTTGTCTCGGTGAGGGTCCCTTCACTTTTGGTAGATTGACGTCTCCTCTAGATTTTATCTTAGCCTCTTAGATTAGTCTGAGCCCTGTGGTATTTACCAAATTATTTGCATATTATTTTTTCCTCATCTCTGCTGTTGCATTTTAGTAGCAAGGACAAAGGACCTGTTACTGCAGCACATGTTATTCCTAAGACTGCATCAGTAAAACTGTAAGAAATGTTATGACTTGAGCATCAAAAACCTTTTAGGGCAATAGTAGAGACTGTAGGAATAAAAGTATTTCTTGCATAGGAGAGAGAGATTTGAGACTTTCATATCAGCAAGCCATGCAACAAGATTCTTTCTAAAAGCAGTATGCCTTTTGCATCATCTTAATTGCTTATGTAAGACACCATGTGAGTAAAATGTAAGGTTATTTTGGAAATTTTTAGAATGTATTCATGGAATCCGTGGAATTTACAGAATGACTAAATGGAATTGGTGTTCTTGCAGTAGACAGCTGCACAAAACCTATCCAAATGAATGATGCTGCCACCTCCAGAAGCCATACAACATCTGACAAATGTATTCAGATTGTATATGGGGAGTAGAGAGCCCGTTTCAATAACCTGTTGGTCTAGGGAAGCTCGTCTTGACAAGAAGGGTCTGTTCACTTCAGTTAGAGGGCCTTGACGTGCTTTTGTCCAGTTCACTCACATTAGTATAGGTATGATTGGGGAAAAAAGGCAGCTTTATTAGGCACATGGTGTTTGGAAATGCGACCCACAGATGCCAGTCGCTCAGTAGTGCATTGTCATTCATTTTCTTTTGTGCCAATATAGAAATTTTTTGCAGGGTGCCAGACTGAAGTGCTTGCTTCAGCATTTCAGTGCTTCCTGTGTGTTGCAACTTGCACCAAGCAGTTTGATACTTTTTAAAAGTGGAATACTTTCACCCCAGCAATGGTTCTGCAAACCAGCACATACACCAAATTACTGTTGTGCTGTCTATCACGTACAGAGAGAAAAAAAATCCAACTCTGCAGAGACACATTGATTTAAAACTTTGCTGTACATCATAACCTTTGCATTTGCCATCAGTTCTCTCCCACATTTGCAGTTAGCAAATTTCTTTGGGCAGGAAGATATTGTATAGTATAAATTAGGAGCTTAGTCAAGGGTAGGGCAAGCTTTGCCACAGCTATACTGCAAGGGGATTGTCTGTAAATTCTGAACACTGTGTAGGTCAGCACTTGCGCTTTCGACCAAAACCACCTGAGTGTAATTCATCAAAAAAGATCTTTAGCATGGGTCCCACAGAGGGGTGCACAGGTTCATGTTTATTGCTATTTTCTAGATGAACTTTACTTCAGTAGACTAGCTGACATTCTGTAAAACTGGTTGATAAAAACTAGTACAACCTGTTGGGTCTCCTGTAACTGCCCACCTCCCAAGTGTTACTACCTACCATTTTTGATTCTGCTCTTTTTTGCAATTGCTGCTGCACTGACCTCTCTCGTTGTTAAAGTATTACACTTTTGTATTAACTTACTTACTGTAACAGTAAAGCTACCTTCCTCCCCCCCCCTTGTTAGTTTACTACTTAGTGTGTATATTTATTGGTATTTGATTGCCAGGATGGTCCACTGGGCCTTTAAGAGCCCATTTTCAGTGGAGGCCTCGAGAGAAAAGCTTCACAGAATTTAAGTAAATGTAATAAACATGAACAATTGGTTAAAATTATACTCAGTAACTACATTAACAAGCAAGTTAACTCAATTATTGGGCAAAGATTATTAGACTTTTGGTCAGATTCTCACAAATATTCAGTGTCTGACAATTAGTTGCAGGAAAATAGAGGTAGAAGACAGCATGGAGTAAGTCCGTTTGTGCAGTTGTTGCTAGTTAATATTACAGAATGAAATCATGATGAAGCTTTAGAATAAAGTGTTAGGGCTAATGCAGGAAATGTTATAGGCATACATTACCTGTAGAGGAACAAAAGAAACCCATTGAGTATGAAGCGTAAATGTAAGAGGAGCTATGGAAGTGGAAGTAATCAGGACTTAAACTTTGGGTACGATACAATTGCAGCTCCATATGGAGAAGTATGTATGTAAGTTTTAAAAGCTGCGAGGTTTAGGTTGGAGCCAAGTGACAAAGGAAGAGTTCCAGGTTTTTGCTGCTGAGTAAGAGTATAGAAGTTGGCCTGCAGGTAGGTTTCTTACAGTTTTATAGTTCAATACGTGTTGCATGGAAATACATTCTCTGATCTGTTAAACATTTTAATTGATTTGGAGTTGTCTGGCACTTACGTTAAAGTCAAGGTTTACATGGTTTGAATCATATCAGCTACATTTGCCTACTTTGAACAAGTCATCTAACTAGAATGTGCTCCTGGGTCACCCCTTACCAGGGGTACTTAACATTAAAATGGGTTATTGGGACCAGTCATTCCCTTTTGATTGCTACTCATACCTCTCAACTATCCATATTTTTGAAGAATGCCCATGAGTTTGCTTCAAAAGTTTATCCTGTCCCTGATTAAATGTTTTTTGATTTTCTTGTAAATCACTTGTGATTGCAGTCTGTAATGTCAGTTATTGGAGTTTTATATTTATTATTGTCCAAAAATGCATCTTTATGCAAAAGATGTTCTGTTAACCTTTTATGTGAAGAGTAATATTTTAAAACTATTCCTGTTTTTATCACCTCTTTCCCCAAATTATTTTTGACTTTGTCTAGAATTCTTGAACAAGTAAGTTAAGAGGTATGGTGCTACCAAAACTACTCTTACTTCAGAAAACCAGAAGTACAGTACTAGGAAATTCATGCTGCTGCATTTGCTTATCACTATATATTTGTGTCTTGATCAGTGTGGTTTTCTTTCGGAGGGAGCTAGAAGATTAACATTTTCTTGTTTGCAGTCTCAGAAGCCCAACAGAGGTTGCACACTAGCCTTTGGTGCAGAAGACTGTGGGCTCTGTTCCCGAACCAGGTACACTTTCCAATGCTGACGCTGCAGTGTAGCATGTATATTGCTGTGGTACTGCAGTTCTCTATTGGACACAAAACAGATTTTTTTTTAAACTGTGTGTGCTCCAAGCACATCTACTGGTGGAAGTTTCTTCCATTCTGCTCATTTGTAGAACAAGTCTAAAGTCTATGGACACACTTCACATTTTCCTTGTTGATGTTCCAGAGCAGTGCAGGGGAACACTAAATGGAAATAGGTGCATGCCAACTTATGTGGAGTCTTGCACCAAACAACATACCTAGATTGGTGCAAAATCAGTAGTGACCTTCTCAGGGAGTGTAGAACAGCTGTAGAAAAATATGATCGAAAGTGTGCGGCTTCTGATGTGAATAAATTCAAATGGTAAGACTTGCTTCAATAGTGACATCCTCTTGAATGTATTTACAGTTATTGTGAATGTCTCGCACCACTGTAGTTTTCTTTTAACCCACTTACATCCTTGCTAGATTAGTTAGTGTATGCATGGACAAATCAAAGTAGGTGATAACTACTGAGAGTTTTACATGTACAGCTTAAACAGTGTACTACTTGGGAAAAGTAGTTCTGTGGGATCTGCATTTTATCCCTGCTGTATGTTGATTCCTGATTTATACCAGTGCCTTCAGCTTAGGACTTCATTGTCTTCTACTGAGATTTTCTGCTGCAAGTGGAAACCTAACAATATTTTTTAATATTTGCAGGTTCTTGTATTCTGATGAAGTTCAAATTGGGCCAGAGACTGTCATGACAACATTATACACAGCCAAAAAATATGCAGTGCCTGCCCTTGAAGCACATTGTGTGGACTTTCTGAAGAAAAACCTGCGAGCAGATAATGCATTCATGCTGCTAACACAGGTATTCTGTGTTTTCTCATTAGCTGTTTACCTTATTTTATATCCGTTAAGTGGTTGAGCACAGGAGCTTTTTGAGGAAAATGAAACTTCAGTCACTGTAACATCAATTTCCACCTTTAATGTACTCTTCCAGGGCTGCAGTGTTCAGGTAAGGGACTTAAAATTATGGTAGCTTTTGTGACAAAGGGAGATACTGCCAGCCCAGCTGACTGGAATTTTGTAAATAATTGTCGCTGGTGAATATCGAAATGATTTGTGTAAGATGCTTGTGTTACAAATGTATTAGAACTGTAAGTCGTGTACATCAAACTGCTGGTACACAAGTGTGTTGAAAAGATTTTTGCAAAGTGCTACTTGAACTGTAACCACAATGTGCCCTACTGGAAAAGAACAGAAATGTACATGCACTATTGTAACTGTTTTAAATGTATATATTTTAACTGTGGAAACTGGAATGCAGGTTAACTTCAGAAAAATAGCTGAAATTACATTACTTTGTCTTCACAATAAAAGAGGATATCTTTCAGTTTTCAGTGCAGCCATAAACTGAGTCTGTGCTGAGAAGCTTTCGTTAGTGTCTTCAGAGTGAACTAATTACTACCTCTGAAAGTATGAAGGAATGCAATTGTTATGACTTCCAGCGTCTGCCAAAGATCTGAGGTCTATTTATTTTCACAGGTAGATGCTAAATACTGCCAGCTTCCAGCAGTGGGGGTTTCACTGGGGATAGTCAGATGACAAGAAATTGTCATTCTGCAAGCTATTCCAGCAGTAATATTTGACATATTAATTTGAGAACTGAGTGTGGATTCTGTATTCTGTCCTGGACCTGACCAAGAACCATGCACCACCTCTGCCTTGCTCTGAAGTAAGTTACTAGTGAATAGTATAATTCTCTTGGATGTAGTCAGGAATATAGTAAAGTTTAGTTTAGATATTTTTCTTTTATTAATTTGAGACTGTCCTGCAATGTAGTTTTAAATATTTCCTTTGGTTTTGAACTCTTACTGTAAATATATATTAAGTATTATTTTGTTCTTTTATTTAAATATATTTAAACCTTTCATTGCAGCTGATCTGTCTAGAGGTATTCAAGTTTTAAGAGTACTTGAATATTTTGTGACACTATGGGTCACTCCTAATAGCCTTGCTGTTGGTCAGACTACCATTTATATTATTGTTGCACAGTAAGATTGAACACCCTTTAAGGGCCTTAAAGTAGCCGATAAGGAGGTGGCTGGTGGCAGTGATAACTACCTTATAGTCTGGGCAAAAGGGGGCATAGCTAGTAAACCTGTACCAGACCTTCCCATGGGTGGGTGTGCATGCGTTTAAATCAAACCTCAGAGTGTGTGTGTTTGCTACTTGGGCAGGGACATGAAGCACTTGTTGGACAGAGAGGGTGCTGGAGGTCTTGGCCATTCAGCTGAAATCTCAGTTCTGTAGCTGTGCCAGTGGGGAGTCTTATTGGAGATCTGGAGAAAGATGGCGAAACCAGCCCCAGACTGACTGTGGTCTCAGTGTGCTCTTAAGGGAAATTGTACTTGATGCAGAGAGCTGCATCTGGAAATGGTGTATGTGTACTTCTTGTCGTCCTATTGTACATCCCCCACTGATGCCAGTGGTGAGGATTGAGGCTTCTTGATTATTGGTCCAGTGGTGGGTCGTCACAGCTTTAGAAAAATTTATGAATCTAGTTGTATAGGATTCCACATAGGTGTTTCACAGACTTGTTTGCCACATGTTTGAGAGAGCTCAGTTCTCTGACTTCTCTGAGGTGTGAGACAGTATGAGAGTTCTCTGAGGGGTGTGAGACAGTATAGGTGTGTGCATCTACTGTGCACTAGTCTGATTCTGTCTAACTTAGGCCTTTGCTATTCTACAGTACTACAGTGTACAACATTCTACAGCATTCTTGGCTATTAGACTTCACTTCCATTGCAGATATTTACTTATGAAGTTTTTATAAAATGTATTTCGGCAGATTTAGTTTCAAAAGCTGGAAAACTTTGTCCCTACATGGAGAGACTTTTTGATTTCCTCCAGTCTGCTTAAACCATGATGCATATTGATTGCTTATAACGTAGGTAGGTGCGGTCTAGTGCATACAAACCTAGTTAACTTTAATGCTAAGTAATAAATAATTGTATTTAGGAATTTACACATTTTTCTTTCTCAGTTTGGGTAGTACCATATGCCCTTCATGGACAGAGTTTATATAGCAGCTGTTTACAGTCCTTTAAACTGGAAGCTTAGCAAAGGTTAGAGGTGCCCTTTTTGCAGTTTGTCTGTGCTGTACCTTGAGCTATATTTGCAAGTTGGAAATTTAAGAAGTAAGTCTTCATTTATTTGATAAGCCAGGTAAGTGAACTGGGCCTTTAGATGTTTTTCAGTTACGACCCAGACCAAGAGGTGTACACAGCAATATATTCAATCACAATACTGTTTACTATAAGAGGCTGCTCAACAAGAGATATTTAAAAAAATGATAAAATTAAAAGGACATAGCATATAGGAGAAATCTTAGATGTCTGCAGTACCAGAGAGTCTGGAAGGAACAAACTGCATTAATTTTATGAAGGTACAGGTAAGCAACTGGACTGGTATTCCACTGCAGGAATTGTTAATTGAAAGGGATCACTGTGTGTATGCTCCAAATGTGGCCATAATAAAGCAGCCAAAACCTTTATTGGTAAAGAAGCAAACATACCAGCAGAAAGTTGATGTGACAAAATTGTGCAAACGGAAAAAGTATTAAAAGTTGGAGATACTGTGTTTGTGGAGAGTGATTATTCACTGTACACCAGACAGAAGAGAGATTTATTCCAGTAATAAGGGAATGTTGAGCGGGGAGGTGACATTCAAGCTGCTATATCCAGCTGTCTTCAGAACACTTTTTTCCTGAAGGATCAAAGTCCATTATTGATGCAGAACACTTTTAAGATGGAAATGCAGTAGTTTGTCTGTTTAAAAAACAAATGAGCCATAAAGTAGAAGGGAGAAACTGCTTCACATTCTTCTGATAATGAAGCACCCAGAGAGACTTCCTTTGGAACGGTGAAAAAAAAAGTTTCACTGGTAAATGCTTGACACAGAGGCACAAGAATTGACCAGAAGAATCTGGAACACCATGGAAATGAACTGGAATCTGGAGTTGGGAGATGGAGAACAAGAAGACCAGCAGCAAGGAAATAGGTGGATATAAATGCAGTTGCAAAGCATCCAGTCATATTTGTGAAATATGGCTGTGTAAGAATAAGAGGATAGAGCAGATGTTTGTTGCATGTTCAACTTGTCTGGAACCGAAAGGCATTTACCTCGCTTTATGCCATTAATGTTTGGAAGGACTCTGAGGGGAGGAGGGAGGGAAAAAGTAACCAAGTAAAACAATTTTTCTAACAGTATTTCTAAGCAACTTTACGCAATATAAATGGCATGTTTTATACTAGTATTTTTTTTAATCCTTCCATATCTTTGTTGCAGTATTCTTTACTATAGGGAACCCCTGCCAAGGGCACCCTGATGTCCAACCAGTGTACCAAAACCTTTTGGTTGTGAAGGGTATGCTGTACATCATGCACATGCACTCCATGCATGGCATAGGCCATAAAGGTGACATCTGGACATACCATCCTCAGAACTTCTTTGCCGCCAGTCCGAATGCCATCTTCAATCATCCGTCTGGATGCCTGTTCATCTGCAGATGTTCTTCGTTTTCCATTGCTGCAGTCCTTACTATTGGGTATAGTCCGCGTCGGTCCGGCCGAATAATACCAGAGAAGGCTGGCGGCGGTCAGAGGCGGACGCCACGGCGTCCAGTGTCACGCCAGGGTACTACGCGCATGACCCTCATTCTCTTCCAGTTTTTTTTGCATGTGGTCCGAGTTGGAAGCAGTTTGGAAGAAGGAGGAGGACAAATGCAAACTGTTAAAACTTTTAAAGATTTTGCAGTTGCAGCCACGAAGTTTGTAAGAAAATTGGCCTGCTAAGGGGGACACATATCCTGCTTATGGGTAGGCTGGGGTAGGTAGGGGAAGGGGCAGTAGGGGCGGGGCTCAAGGTTCTTTTAGGCCTAGAACAGGAGTCTGGTGAGCTGGGGGTCAGTCCTTTCGTAAACAGTCCCAATGACCTGTCTTTTCAGCAGTTGCTTTTAGATGCTCCCTTGGCTCTCGTGATGGCAGCTCTGGCAGCTTTCAAGACTGTCTCTTTTCAAACTCAAGAGAAATGGGTGTTGGATATCATTCACCACGGTTACAGATTTTATTTCCATACAATTTTTTTTTCATGCCAGATGTTCTTCCTCCTTCCATCAGGGCCAGACAAGCCTCCTCTCCAAAGTTCCTCAAGAGGAGAGGGGCAGGAGTTACCAGTTACTCCAGATGGGGGCCATTCATTCAGCCAGTGTTCCTAGTACCAAAGACAAATTTTATTCTCGCCTGTTCCTAGTAGGGGAAGATTATGAACTGGACTCTTTTTTTTTTCTTATCGTCAATCAAACACATTTCACGTCTTCTGGGCTTTATTTTGCCAGCAGTTGCGGTAGCTTTAAAGATGCTTGGTAAAGATCACTGGATAGGCTAGGATACTTAGGAAGGAAGCATTCAAGGGCTCATAAGGAAAAGTTGCAGGAAGTATCTCTGTTCTTTCTTCTATATCTTCTTCTCATATTCAGTTCCATTGCCCTTTGGCTTATCTACTGCTCCCACTTCAGGCTTTCTGGTTCTGGCTTCATGATTCATTATTTCAAGGAATTCATTCTGAAAAGCTGACACCTTACTTGAGCTGACTGCTGCATCTGGAAGTGCTAAAGGAAGAGGAGCTACAGCATCTGGAATATGTTATAGCAGTGCTAAGATGCCTAGGAGTCAAATAAAGGCGTGTCTAGAGAGTAATACAGCAGCCCAGATGCTGGTTTTAGACTGGGCAAAAGGAATACCCAAGCCTTTCATCCAAACCCAACTATCTCCGACTTCACTGTCTTCTGTCATCAAGTTCCAGTTTCCATCAACTTCAGGGCACAAGCATGACACCCTTTTCCCAGTGCCAAAGCATATATGTGGCTACAATGGTGTATTATGGTCAAAAAACTGGCATCACTGCTGCCAGGATTTGAGCACTGCATTCATTATAATATGCCTGGACAAAAAAGAATTTTTTGGGCTCAAACAGATTCATCAAACAAAAAGAATGTAGGAAGGCCTGTGGTGGCAAGAGACTTAACAGAGGCAAGCTGCGACCCGGCCTCGGCAAGTCAAGGGGAGCTCAACGACAGATGGGACATTGAGCTGAGAGCTCATCTAAATGGAAACACAAGATATCAGCATCAACAAGATGAGCAGTTTGCAGTAAAAATGAAGGATAAGGAGATGTTAGCAGTGTTTTATTTTCCGGGAAGGCAGGTGTTGATTCCAGACAGGAACACATGTGGTATATCAACACACACAAAGTACATTCTATCCACACACAGGGGAACACAATCTTATCCTGCATGCAGGCAACCAATTTTTATGTCAACTGCAGGCAAGCAACAACTCTTCAGCTCAAAACTAAGCTCAGAAGGAAGAAGGCAAACTCAGATGCAGATGTGTTAAGCAGACAAAATCTGGATGTAAACTGGAACTTCATGGATTCATTAGAAACTCCAGACATAGATCTGTTCGCTTGTTCGCTTCTCCCACAAATTCACCACTCCACCAAACCACCAGCTGAGTATTGCACAACAGTGGAATCAGTGGATGCTCTGTCTTCTTCATCTGTCTTTCAGTGTGAAAAACCTTCCTTCATGCCTTTCCAACCAAACCTACTATTCTAAGGTCAAAGTAGAAGGGCCAAGAAGATTTTGGCACCCCAAATTGTATTCTTTTAATTGGCACTGGCTGAGTGGCTACCTCCAATTTGGCTGTTATCTCTCCATGGCCTTCCACACCTCATCAGTCATCTGATCTCTCTTCATCTGTATTTCAGGCCAATACTCAATCTGCAACCTCATTCTTTCACTCTCTTCATCTAACAGCTGCTTCATGTATGGTCACACAACACCTAATGTCTACTTCCAAACACAGAAGAAGTAGAAGAATTAAGTACAAGGAGAAAATGGAAGTTTTTTTTTTGCAGTTTATTTGGGAATTTGGAGATTTTGGAGCCTAATTAATTTGGGTGGAGTGGAGCCTTCTTTGGTGTTGATTTTCGAGCACAATTTTTCTTCCATTAAGATTTATGTGGCAGCAATTTCAGCGCATCCATTGTGCAGCATCACACACCTTTTGTTTCATCCTTTGTTTCAGCACAGCAACCTTTGTTGGCCTTTTTGTTAGGACCCCCATTCCTGGAAATACTCTTGAAGAGCTCCTTTTTGTGTTGGAAAACTTGCTGAAGCTCCTTTTGAGCCTTGAATGCTGCTACTTGTGGCTATTAATTTACTGCTATGAAAATACTTGACATTCGGCTATTACTTCTGCAAGACTTTTGGCTTGAGTTGCAGGTTTCTTGCAAGCCCTTTAATTTTTCCTTTGATTTTCCCTGGGGTTAGACTAAGGTATAAGGATTCCTCCTTTTTAAATCCTTTTTTTATTCCTAAGGTAATTTGTATTTATCCTTTTGCCAAACGATTTTATGCAGACCTCAAAAATAAACCAGCAAAAGTTTTATGACTTGCACACACGCTTTGCACAAAAACGACCAAGGTTCACAGGGCAAGCCTGTGTCAAAAAAAACTATTTCTAGGTGATTGGCTTTTTTTGCATTTTTTTTTATATTCCCCATCATGGCAGGAGATTCTGGGATTATTAGGGCCCTCATTCACTAGCTACTGCCACCACTTTCTAGCATTCTAAGGGGGGGTGGCAATTTTGATATTTGAAGCAGCTACTTGGGTTTCAGTCTATACTTTCTCTAGCATTATCACCTACCTAATCTACTAGGCTAGTAGCTGGTTTGTTTTTTGCTGTTTTTGTGCAAGGCATGTTGTACTTTTATGATTTGCCAGCCTCTACTCCTCCTTTGCTCTTTGATTTGGGATTGCAATAAGGACTGGGACAGCAAACGAAAGTACAGTAGAACATAGTACAGTTTTTGTACCTACCATGTAGATGTTGTTGCGCAGTCTTCCATTCTCCTTCCTCCTCCTTCCCTCTTGGGGTTGTGTGTGTGTTTAGGTGAGTTTATATATTTTATATTTATATATATATATATTGTACATGTTTTTGGTGCAGGTATTTTGGTTTGGTTTCTTTTGGGGTCTCTTCTTCTTTCTGGGGAAAGAATGAATATATGGTCGGTCATGCGTCGGTGGTGCCTGACGTCGTCGTGTCGGTCTAATGCGCCCTGGACGCCAGATCAATATCTCTCTGGTATTGGCCGACACGGGGGGCGACTATACCCCAATAGTAAGGACTGCAGCAATGGCAGCACATCTATCTACATTTATGGTAGGTACAAAACTGTACTGTTTTACTGATTTCAGAAGTGCCCTGTTTTTTTAAATTTCCTACCTTTGCATTGTAATCTGGTTGTTGGCTTTCATGTCATCCAGAAAGGGGAAATGCCAATGTGGGAAACAGATTCCACATAGACAGTCACAAGCGTTGTTTTGTTTTGGATGCTTCTCCCAACCATACAGTTTGTGAAATTTCAGTCTTTTGTCCCCAAGACATTAAGGAGTCTGCTTTCTTCCCTAGAAATTTATCTTGAAAACCAACTACGTAAACTGTTGGCTAAAGATACCATGGAAGGATCTTCCTGGCCTAAGGGCCAGCAATCTACGAAGAAAAAGGCAAAAAAAGGTTGGGTCTGATTCTTTGGCTGCACTGCCTCCATTGGGCATTTCTCTTGAGGCTGGTGAAAACCTGGAGAACTTTGGTCTCTTTCTCGGATTCCTCTGCTGTGACCACTTCAGAGGCCAACATGGACCCAACACAGTGCACATCCATGGAGATTTTGCATACATCTGCCTCAGATATACAAGGGGAACCATGGCTGGCTATTACTGAAGGACCTAAGGGTGTTCCTCAAATTTTAGTTAGGGAAGAGGTCCCAAATTCCATCATTGAGTGTCATCAGGGGTCAGAACCTCTTAAAAAAAAAATTTAAGGCAAATGGCAAAACTTCACTCAAGGCTTATTTAATGCCCTTATGTTTCTCAAGCCTCTGCAGGGTGTTTGCTGATGTTCTTCGTGTTTCACTGTTGCAGTCATTACACTTGGGTTATCCTGCTGGCAGGCTACCCTCAGTCGGCCTGAATTCCAAAGTCTAGGTCTGGCGTCTGTTGCTGTCGCCTCTTCCTGACGTCCGTGCGCCAGGGGTATAAAAGATGCAGCCAACGCCATTTTCTTCAGTCTTTCTTGCCGCGCGGTGCCCGAAGCATAAGCAATTCGCAAGTGCCGGTCGGCCGACTCCTGAGATTTTCGTGTTCGAATTTCAGATCTGAAGTAAAAGTTAAGCACCCCGTTGGGGAAACTTTTTTTTCTTCCTCCAGACTGATGTCAGAAAAAGTTAATTGTATTTCTTGTGGGAAGCAAATACCTCGTAAGGACTTTCATTCTTACTGTATTCCTTGCCTAGGCCCTGACCACGACGTTGCTAGTTGTCAGTTTTGTGCTAGATTTAACCAATGCACTATTAAGCGTCTGTACGATTTTGCATTACACTATTTTAGCAGAAGATTTAATTATACGATGTCGTCTGGTAGCCATCCGACTACCGGAATTCACAAACGCAAAGAAAAGGGCCGGCATCAGAGGTCCAAAACAGATGACAAAGCTTCTTCTAAGCCAGTTCTCAGTGAGGAGCCTTCGCAGCCCCTGATGCCCACTAGTTTAGATCCGCAGGCCGCTACAGACTCCCACGTGGCGTCGCCTATGCTGCTGGATGCTCAAGGTATTGGACCTTCGGAAACTATTCCCTCAGATGGGTCCAGAGCCGCTGAGCAGGCATCGGCTTTTGAGGGTGTTTTCAGACCAACTCAATTATACATTTAAAACTACTTCAGCTTCAAAGGCAAAGACTAAAGCACCCTTAAAGACAAAGAAACAAGTACAACAGCTTCATGGACAGGCCTCCATGCCCAAAAAAACAGATGCTCAAAATGGCCGAAACTTAATTACTTTGATCAGGGGTTCCCATCCCCCACCTGATAAAAGGCATAGGCAAGAGACAGAATATGACTCTTCAGATCAGGTCCGGTTTCCATTTCATCTGATTCCTCTTCTGATAAGGAATACTCTCTTCCTCCCTATGAGGATTCTGATGCTGAAGAATCTATCCCTTCAGCCTCTCCTCCTGAGGATTACTCTCTTAGGGAAACCTTGCATACCATGATGGAGCATTTCCACTGGGAGGGCCAAGATTTTTCAGAATCTAAGAAAAGGCTCAGAGACTTCCTTTTACTACCACAACACAGGCCGCTAGCTATTCCACGTGTTAGACATTGTTGATGTATTTTCAGAGTCCAGTCTGACCCCTGACTCCTTACCTCCAGCTCCTGTTAAGCCGGACAGGTACTACAGGGTTCCTGACTCTCAAATTCCTTTTCAAAAACCCTGCTGCTGACCCAGAAACTATCTCTCAGGGTCCCAAAGGGGTCAAGGCTTCCGATGCAAAAAACCCTACCCCCTCTGACACTGATTCTAGGGCATTGGACAGATGGAGAAAAAAGATTTACACTTATAAGGGCTTTAAATTGTCCGTTTCATATACTCAAATATCAGCAATATATTATGTCACTGCTTAAACAGAAAATGCTGACATTCTGAATGTGCAGAAAACAAAGAAATGCAGGATTTATTGCATGCAGCTGAACAAGTTGGAAAGCATACTTTGCAATGTGGTTTTGATTCTTTGGAGGCCTCCTGCAGAGCCGCTGTTACGGGTTCTGTCATCAGGAGGCATGCTTGGTTAAAGGAACAAAGTCTGCCTGATCATGTCAAAGCAAAATTATTAGATGCCCCATTACAGCATGATACTTTGGTATTAAAGCAGAAGAGGTGTTAAAGAAAATGGAGGACAAAGCTAAATCTATGCAAACTACTAAGGATTTCTTACAGGTTCAGCCTCCAAGATTTAGCAGACACTGGTCTACAAAGAATTGGTACTTTCCAGTGTCAGACCACAAAGGGACAGATATATACCCTAGATATACCAATCAGGCCAGAACAAATGCACCTCAAACCCTCATAAATTCTTGACAACACTCAAGAACGTCCTCTACCCTGGTAATCCCTCTAACCTCTCACCCTACCCAAACACAACTCCTGAAGAAACAGCTACCCTACTTAATTCACACTGTATCTCCTCCATTCAAAATCTCCTACCCTCTCAACCTACCTCTTCCTCAGTACCTGTCCCCTCACCCACCCCTAACACTACACCCTTTTACTTCAAGCCTGTGTCCACAGTCTACATCAAATCACTACTACTCAAACCCTGCTCCCCCTCCACTGACAAATTACCCCCTACCTTCCTCAAATTCGCAGCTGACTCTTATCGCCTACCCAGTAACAATATTAATAAATAGATCTTTGCAAGAATCTACTGTTCTTACCCTTTGGAAATCCTTCTACACTATCCCTCTCCACAAAGGAGGCAACTCCACTGACCATTCAAACTACCGACCCATTGCCATTCTGTCCCCTCTATCTATGATACTAGAAAAATGCATCCACACTCAACTTATGGATCACCTTCTCAATCAAAAACTACTCACCCCTACCCAACATGGCTTCCGCCCCTGTCACAGCACAACTACTGCTCTACTTTCCTTTACTCACACCATTGCAGAATCTTTGGACAACAATAAACTTACTTCCTGTCTCTTTCTTGACCTCTCTAAAGATTCTGATACAGTATCTCATCCACTACTACTATCTAAACTCTCTAACTTTCACCTCTCCTCCCCTCACCCTCAACTGGTTTGCCAGCTATCTGTCAAAACGCAACTGGTTTGCCAGCTATCTGTCAGAACGCAAACAATCAGTCAAATGGTTCTCTTCCCCTTCTCCTTTCTTACCTATCTCTACTGGTGTTCCACAAGGTTCCATCTTGGGTCCCCTCTTATTCAACATCTTCACAAATGACCTTTTCACCTCTTGCCATCTGTCCTCACTCATACAATATGCAGACGACTCCACAATCATTTCTACAGCCAACAACATCTCCGACCTACACTCCCTAACCCAAACAGCTCTACTTTCCACTGAACAGTGGCTTTCACAAAATCTACTGATTCTCAATCCTACCAAAACCAAACTCTTACTCTTCCTGCCCCCACTCCCTTAGTCATCATAAACTGTCCTTTGTCATTAAGTCTCTCAATAACACAACTATCATACCTGACACCCACACAAAACTCCTTGGAGTCATTATCGACGATGACTTAAAATTCAATCAACACATACAGCAATGTATAAAGAAAACGCATCAGAAGTTAGGTCTGTTATACCAAAACAAAAAGTATCTCAGTCCCGAAGCTAGACACTCACCCTAGGACAAGCACTTCTCCTCCCCTCACTCCTCTATGCAGCCCCAGTTCTTACAAATATCCAAAAAAACTACCCTGAGTAAACTCCAACAATCCTACCACAAAATAGCCAGATTCATCACCAACTCCCCAAACAACACACACCACTGTATTGCTTTGAAGTCTCTACAATGGCTAGAACTCCCACAACTACTACATCTCTATCAATTTCACATGTTGCACTCTATGCTCTTTAAACCATCCAACTGTCCATCCCTATCTCTCCTAGTCTCTATCTACACCCCATCTCGACCCCTCCGCACCTCTAATCAACAATGGCTTGAAATTTACCACCCAAACAAGTCAGTAGGTAAGCTACTCTGCAAACACTCTGTGGCCCAAGCCTGGAACAAACTACCCCTTGACATTCGCTCAATCTCTCACACCCCACTATTTAAAAAGAAACTAAAGACTCCTTTACTCTATTACAAAATTTGCCCCTGCTATGACCCAACATAATTTCTCTCCTCCCCCCACTTAGGAATCACTCTGTCTATCCCCACTAGTACAGTTACATAGCCTTGTACTGTCATATAACTATTGTTGATGTTGTTTTGTATATTGTGTTACTATTGTAAGACTAGTTTGCTGTGCTTGTATACTACTGTTTGCTGTGCTTGTATACTACTGTAATATTTTTATTGTACTATTCTGGAGCTTTTCTCCTCGGGTCTCCACTGAAAATGGGACAAAATCCCAGTTGGACTAACCCAGTCAACAAATGTCAATAAATAAATAAAATATAGACGCCCAAGAGGCAGATCCCAGCCCCAAGGTTCATTCAGGTCTAAACAATGGGGTGCTTCTACCTCCAAAAGTGGAGAAGAGGAATCACAGCCATACAGGAAACAGTCTCAGTGACTTCCCCCTGCCTGCACCAAGCACTTATCTTCTGGGGGAAAACTAGCACTTTTTTTCTCAAAACTGGCGCATAATAACCCAGGACAAATGGGTCCTAGACAGTGTCACAGGACTAAAAGTTTCACTTCCATACCCTGCCAAGGACAAACTATTGGCCAGACCTGCCAAAACATCAGTGGGCAGAGGCACAAAAGCAAGTCTCATCCCTCATGGACATGAGGGCCATTCAACAAGTACCAGAGCAAGAGCAGGGAGAAGGATTTTATTCGACTGTTCATGGTGCCAAGAAAGGACAAGACCTGGAAACCAATACTGGACCTATCTGTTCTAAATACATTTATGGATATACCAAAATTCAAAATGTTGACTCTACAGCAACTTCTGCCCATGCTGGGCAAGAAGGCTTGGCTTGTGACTTTAGACCTAAAAGAGGCATACCTGCATGTCCCAATCAGACAAACATGCAGAAGATACCTCGGATTCAAAGTTGGCTCAATGCATTACCAATTCTCTGCACGGCCCTTTGGCTTATCCACTGCACCCAGGGTCTTCACAAAGTGCCTGGCACCAGTAATTGCATTCTGCAGACAAAGATTTCAAATATATCCTTACCTGGACGTCTGCCTCATTCAAGCAGAGAACAAGGACATTCTGCTACAGCATCTGGCATTTGTAAACGGATTTCTAACAGGCCTAGGGTACACAGTCAACGAAAAGAAATCAAAACTAGTACCCTCTCGAGATAATATTCTTGGGTACAAGCTTAAATACAACTGCCCAGATGGCTTATCTCACGCCAGACAAAGGCAACTGACTACCTATTTCAACCTATTGGCAACAAAGGCCCAGTTATCTGCAAAAAAAATTCTGCAGGCTTTGGGCTTCATGGCATTCTGCATTCTACTAATTCCATATGCAAGACTGCATATGAGGAAACTTCAATGGTACCTAAAAAGCATTTAGACTCTACATTGCCACAGCCTGGAAACAATAATTACCCTCATTCCCTGCCTGTAACAGGAGTTTCGTTGGTGGGCGAAGGCTTGTCACCAGAACAAGGGACAGCCATTCACTTTACCCCCAGCCAGACAGACATTAACAACGGATGCATCAGATTATGCCTGGGGGGCCCACATGGCAGGAAGATGTATTCAAGGCACTTGGTCCGCAAACCAAATGCATCTACATATCAATCAAAAAGAGATGCTAGCTGTTCAGAATGCCCCGACAGCCTTCAAGGACCTACTTCATCCGGGATAACTACTGATAGACAACACCACGGTCATGTGGTATATAAACAAGCAGGGAGGCACTCATTCTTACCCCTCTTTGCAGACTAGCCATGACTTTGTGGGACACAGCATTGACTTACCAAGTACATCTGCAGGCACAATTCCTGCCAGGAAAGATACTCTGGCAGACGAACTAAGCAGAAACCTCTTGGATCCCCACGAGTGGAAATTGGATCCACAAGTCTTCAGCATGATAAGGAAATGGGGATGCCCGGATATAGACCTGTTTGCCTCTCCTCACAACTACCAACTAAAAAGATTCTGCACAAGGACTTATCACAAACAAGTATGGAAAGAAGACGCCCTATCTTTCATCTGGAAAACCTTAGCAGTATATGCCTCTCCTCTTCAAGGTACTCCTAAAGGTCAGACAAGAGAAGCCAAAGATGATACTAATTGCCCCAGACTGGCCCCGCCAGCACTGGTATCCAATCCTAAGGAACTTGTCTCAATGCCCGGCTTGGACCTTGCATCAAATACCTCATCTACTATCCCAACAAAACAATCAGATCCTGCACAGCCAACTAAAAACCTTAAATCTGGCAGCATGGCAGATAATGTAGTGATACAAAACGCACCTCTCACTAAAGCTGTAATGGATGTCATTTTGGAGGCCAGAAGGCCTAGTACCAGAAAATCTTACGCTGGAAAATGGAAGAGATTCTGTGCTTGGAACCAGGCACAAGGAATTGACACAGCTGTACCAAATATTCCTCAGATTTTGCAATACTTAACTGAGATGCTGGACATAGGCCTATCCTTTTCATCAGTTAAAATTCATGCCTCTGCCATTTCAGCTCATTACAATACAGAGCCACCAATCTTTTCTCATCCCTTAAGGCAGTACCTCAGAGGAGCCAAAAACTTAAGGCCTCCAAGGAGATCACCAGTACCAGCATGGGACCTCGGTTATGTTTTGGAAAAACTCACCCTGCCGCCTTTTGAGCCAGCTGCTACAGCTGATATAAAGTTTTTATCTTGGAAACAGCTCTGCTCCTAGCAATAACCACTGCAAGACGAATCTCAGAGCTACAGGCACTCATGGCTGTGGAATCTTTTATCATTTTTTATCCAGACAGGGTTTCTCTGAGGACAAACCGACATTTATGCCTAAGATAGTGTCCAGTGTGGCCCTTAACCAAACTATTCATCTGCCTAGTTTTTATTCAGACCCACGGAATAAGGGGGAGAAAATTCTGCATTCTTTGGACATACACAGACAGCTACGCTTCTACTTGGACAGAACCAAAGCTTTCAGAAAGACAGAGCAACTACTAGTGGCATATGCTGCAGGATCACAAGGAAAGGTCATCTCAAAGCAGACTATTTCAAAGTGGATAGGCCACTGCATTCGTTTCTGCTATTCACAACATGGCAAGCCAGTGCCTAAGGGCATTAGGCCACATTCAACCAGAGCAGCAGCCTTCCTTGGGGGAGTACCAACCAAAGACATTCTAGAGGCTGCTACCTGGAGCTCAGTGCACACCTTTACAAATCACTATCATTTACCACTCTACTCTTAAATCCAGGGCAGGCTTTGCCACTACAGTTCTGCAGAGCCTCATAGCTGCTCCTAATGCTATTTAGCTCCAGCCTCCCATCCATAGCTTTGGGATTCAACCCAAGTGTAATGACTGCAACAGTGAAACACGAAGAACATAGTACAGTTGTGTACACTTACATAAATGTAGATGTTCGAGTGTATTCACTGTTGCAGTCCAGGTTACCCTCCCACCATCCCCCATCTCTTTGCTGCAACTTATCTGTACTTCTCTAATCTATACAATCTGTGTGGTGTATTTGGTTGTAGATGAAGGTATTATACATTTTGGTGCATGCATGTTTTATTGGCATTTTTTTTTTTTAGCCTACCCTTTTTGGGAGCACCTGACATCTGGGGCAAGAAAAACCTGAAGAAAGTGGCGTCTGCTGCATCTTTTATACCCCTGGCACACTGACATCAGGGAAGAGGCAACAGCAACCGACGCCGGACCTAGACTTTGGAATTCAGGCCGACAGGGTAGCCTGCCAGCAGGATAACCCAAGTGTAATGACTGCAATAGTGAATACACTCTAACATCTACATTTATGGTAAGTGTACACAACTGTACTTTCCTGCTTCCCCTGATGATCTACCCCTCTTAAGCTTAAGGAGTGGGATTCCTCTGAGGAGCTGAATGCTGATTCTGACGTATTCCTCCCAGATTCCTTCACTTGAATATGGTTCTGAGGAAAAGTTTCAGTCCTTGCTCTCCTTTTGAGGAGATTACTTTTGGTGATACTATTTCCAGAATGACTGAATTTTTCAAATGAGGCTGTGCTCAGAGGCTGTATTAGGAGCATTTGCAAACTGAGTCTCTTAGGCCCTGTGCTGTTCCTCCAGTTCTTGCTGCCTTGTTGATGCTTTTTCTGCTGCCTCTCGGGCTCCTGATTCTCAACCCTCTGCTCCTCAAAACACTGATTCCTCAGGCACAGTACAAAGCCTGTAAGTTTCTATACGTGTCAATTTGCTGACCCCTCTGCTCTGTGGCTTCAGATAAGCCTTCCAAATTGTTGCCATCTGATGAGGATAGCAGAACCATGGAGAGACTGGATAAGAAGGTGTATACTTCTGGTACCCTGGCTTACAGCTGTTTCAGACATACATGACTAGGTATGTTTTGGCTGTTCTCTCAGGCCTGTCTGATCTTCCTGATTTTGAATGGAAGGACTCTGCCCTTCCCTTGCTTGGTACTTCCTCCCAAGTGGCTCGCAGTTTCATTAAATGCAACTGATGCTTCAACTAGGGCTGATGCTTTTGGGTCTGTTTTGAGGCGGTATTCCTGGCTGAGACTTCAGTCCTTACTTAATATCAAGGCTAAAATGATGGATGCTCCTCTGGGCAATAAGCATTTGTTTTCTATTTGTTTTCTGCTGCTGTGGAGTTAAGTCCCTTCAAGAAAAAGGCAAGGCCTTACAGGAGTTGCTTCCCCTGTGCCCAAGTTTGAGGAATTATCCTAATAAACCGGCCTTTGTTCATACAGTCTCACCCCCCCCAAAGATAAAGGTAGTAGAAGGGCTCCTGCTAAGGTTATCGCAACTCCTACTCAGAAGCCTCCTTTTCCTGACAAACCAAGTGCTGACCGACTATCCTGTACTTGATTACATTTATTTTTCTGTGTCTTTACCCAAATAGGAAGAAACAGGGAAAGGTCACCCACAACTCTGAGTTCTTCCTATAATTCGCCCGGGTTATTACATGGTTTGGAAATCCACCCCCCACCCCCTTGGGCATTCCTCAGCTTCCTCAGGAACAAATGCCCTTTTTTTCCCAGTGGTACTTCAGGGCCTGTTGGCTCAAGGGACAATTCAAGAAGTTCCAATCCCTCAGAGGGGGGGGGGGGAGGGATTTTACTCCAGAATGTTCTTTTTCCTCAGGAAAGAAGGCACCTGAAGACCCATTCTGGACCTTTCTCAGCCAAATGTCTTTTTGAAGGTCCTTTACTTTTGGATGCTTTCCCAGCAAACCCCATTTCCTCTGCTACTTCTCAGGCGTGTCTAGTTTCCCTGTATCTCAATGACGTATTCTTGTTCATCCCCTTTTCAGGAAGTTTGTTTTTTTTCTGTTGCTTCCTGGCATTTTCAGTTGTCTGCTTTGCCTTTTGCCATCACTGCTGCCCCAAGGGTCTTCACCAAATTCCTCGCTCCTGTGATTGCTTTGTGCAGTCTAAGGGGGGATGCAGGTTTTTCCCTACTTGGACGACATGCTTCTTCAGGCCTCCTCTCAAGAAGGTCCTGCTTTCAGCATCGACACTTTACAATTTCTCTTTTGCAATTCCTAAGGTTTACTGTAAATTTCCAGAAGTCATTCCTGACTCCTCAGGATCATGTTTTTCTGGGTTGCAGGTTCCAGACTGTTCCAATGCTGACATCCCTCCCTCCTTCCAAGGCCTTAACTCTCATTGCTTTCGTTCAGTCCCTTCTCTTTGTGGCTTCAATCATAGCCAGAGAATTTTTATTTTTTCATTTTTTTTTAAAGCAGTAGATAAATCGATTTGTACAACTATTTACAAAGGTCCACAGCTGATCAATATATCATAGTTGTACATAATTGATATTTTTCAATCAAGTCTTTAAGCTTAAGCCATGATTTATATTGGTGTGTAATATTCTCATCTTTATAGTAGGTAGTTCACTACTGCAAACAATTTTTGCCATATAATAAATTTTGACACTAGGGAGGTAACTTTACTTTTCCAAATTTTAGTAGTTACTTTCTGACAATAGCAAGAATAGAGCAAGGAGACATTTGGGTTTTTGGAATTGTCTCTGGAATCTGAGCATTACATAAAACTAAAGATTTAGAAATATTACATCTATCTGACCATAGAGCTTGAATGAAGTCATATATTTTTTCCCAAAAAGGGAAGATGGTTTCACATTTATGTACCATGTGCGCCCAGTCACCTGTTACTTCAGAATGATCTCCAGCATTTAATTGTTTGATTTGTGCATAACTGCAGTTTTGTTAGGAGTGACAGAAACTCTGTGTAAGAATTTCCATGTGAAAATGTTTTAATGCAATGAGGATGCGTTTTTTATCTCTAGATCTTAACATTTTCTTGTATTCTTCAGAGAAGTTGGCGTCCTTTAATATGTGAGGAATAATTCCAATAGGAATTGTATAAGTATGTGAAATCTAACAAGAATTTTATAAATTTGTGAGAAATTATTTATTTTTAATTTCATTATTGATATTTACTAAGAATTCCAATAATTTGGGGAATGATTTCTTACCTCGTTTAAATATCTTATTTCTCTTGTGTTCACAAAGTCTCTAAATAGGTTTAAAATTAACCAATTCTCAGAATATCAATTGTACTTGGGGCCTTACATTTTCAGCAGTACATATATATCAGTACCATTTATGACTTGATGTTAATAAATTGTTTCAGTATTAGCATTGCATTTAAGTTGCGTTTCTATCTTTTAAATCTTTAATATAATGGTTCGGAAAGAGGAAATGTTTAAATAGGGAATTTGAGAAGGTACAATTCCAAATTACACAAACTTTTTTTAATAACCAGATAATTAGGGACTATTTGTTTGACTGGTTATGATAAATTATTTTACTAATATTTCTTGATGTATTTGCTTCCATTTTGAATCATAAGATGAATTTATCCCGCAATGCTATAACTTTTCCAATTGTTGAAGTAGCATACAGTTGAATATTAGGGAATCTTATTCCGCCATTATCCAAACCTTTTCTCTGCCAATCCGAGAAAACTCTTGGTTTATTAGGAAGCAAAAAAAATTAATATTTATTAAAACCAAAATACAGACCGTCTCACAAGATAATACATTTATTCAATACTCTGCAAAAGATTTGCATTGAGAAAGAGTCTTGTACTTGAAAGCTTTGCAGTATATTAAATAAATGTATCATCTTGTGAGACTGTCTGTCTTTTGGTTTGTAATCTTTTTGCTATTTTTACCGTGTATTTTTACCGTGTAGTCAGTTTAGCTGGTTCTTATTTTTGGATATTTTAGAATATTATATGTTAAGTTGTCTATCTCGCCTTCATTCTTGCTGGTTGGGTTCAGAGCTGATCCTCTGCTCCGACTCTGCCATCTTCAAAAGCTCGACAGCTGCTTACTGGCTCAAGGCCCCCCTATATCCCATGATGCCTGGTGCTAGATACCTAGATCTCGTTTGCCACTTCTGCTGCGAGGTTGTTCTACTGGCTCAGGTCGTATAAAGTTTTGTTATTATTGTATTTTTCTTCAAAAAAACTAATATTTAGCGTAGAAGTAGTTGTTAGTTTAGAATTTTGTATTGTAGCTAGGTCTTCTCTAGATCAGTTAACTTTTCCCAAGAAACTCGTTTTAAGTTAAAGTTAGTTTCCCCTCCCCCCCCTTCTCTCCCTTACCTTACTTCAGAAAGGTTTTCCATTTTAGTTAGAGGATAACCTTTTCTTTCTATCTCCTTCCAAAAAAAAAAAATCTTTATCGCTGTTAGTGTTTAGTGATAGTTATCTATAGTTTTTTTATTGCAGTAGTGTTTGTAGTTGGTTGTGTTAGCTGTAGTGTGTAAAATTTAGTGGTTGGTTACTTTAACCTTTCTGTGTGTGTTTTTCTTGTCTTTGGTTTTCCTCAAGATGTCCAAGGATCCTAAACCGTCCGGATTCAAGAAGTGTGACTCATGCTGTCAGAAGATGTCTCTGACAGATGGTCACACTTCTTGTCTTTGTCTGGGTGCTGTGCACCTGCAGGACTCTTGCTCCATCTGTCATGCCTTCAGTCCAAGAGTCCTGCAGGAGTGCAAAAATTGATTCTGAGGGGTCTGCTTAAACCCCAAGATTCACAGTCGAAGTCTCAGCCGGTGAAATCTTCCAGGCCACCTAAACCGTCGGCTCCCAGTTCGGAGCCGTCGTTGGGTGAAGCCACACAATCCATTTCGGCTCCGGCTGGAACTGATATCCCTCCCTCCCAGTCTGCTCCGACACTGTCTTCGGAGCCGGCTGAGAGTCGAAAGAGATCCAGGTCTCCTTCTTGGGAGTCTGTGCGTTCGGCTCCAAAGTTGCCCCTGCTCCAATCGGAGCATAGTCACCGATCATACCACTCTTCTCGGTCCTCTAGACTTTCGGACCATGATTTGGAAAGAGTGGTCAGTAGGCTCTTGAAGCCGCAGGCCCTTGCCAAAATGTTTTCCAGCCCTCCTCATCAGGAGTCTGCTCTGTCCACAGCTGTTGATATTCCTCCTCCGACTCTTCCTTTGAGCTCGGAGCCGGAGTTCGTTTGGGTTCGAGTCGTGGAACCGTCGGCGCTGATACCCTCCCTTTCGGTTCCTTCGTCGGCTCCAATCCCTTCCATGCAGGGATCTGGGCACAGAGACTCCCTATTCGGCTCCGAGGGGGCCAGTGGCATCGGACCCTTGTCCGACCCTGCTCTCCCTCTCGGTGCTTCGGCATAGGCGAACTCTGCTCCCACATCTGCCTCGGAGTAGTCACCCTCGGTGCGGGGAGGGCTTTTGGTTTCATTGGAGCTTGAGCCTTCTCTGCATCCGGGCACGGATGCCTTTGAGGTGATGTGTGCTGGCCCCTGAGTCAATCCCACGATAGACCCCATCGGCTCTTCCCCCTAGGGTGCCTGCGTTAGCCTCTGCCCCTCTTCCAGACCCCAAGCGCGGGGATCCAGATTTCCAGGACACCCCCTTGGGTGTATTCTCCTCTTCCGAGGCCTCCCCTGATCTTTCAGAGGAGCCACCTCGCAAGAGAAAATACAAGAGGAAGCATGTTGACTCCCCTGAGTCTGTTGCATTGGATACCGACTTAGAGGAGTCTGAAGGGTCCCCAAGATCCCCCTCTGAAGATGTCTCCTTCTCAGACATCCTTGAGATGCTTAGGCAGAGGGGAAACTGGACTACCCTAAGCCCTTCCGAGGATAAGTCTGTATTCCTGGATGCATTTGGATCCCGACCTTCACCTCCTGGGTGCCTCTGCCTTTCTACCCACTGATGTCTGTGGTGGCTCGAAAGACATGGACTGCTCCAGACACAGTGGAACCGACCCCTAGAAGACCCTTAAAGTTCATTACTGCCCCGCAGGACAAACTGTTCTTGACCAAGTGTGTCCCCGTTGATGCCATGGTGGTAGCAGCGGCCACAAAGGAGTTGGCTGAAACTTCATCTGTCCATCCCCCTAATAAGGAGTCTAGGACGATGGACAAATATGGGAAGCGGATGTTCTCTTCAGCGACCTTTTCCATGCGGTCCATGAATTACCTGTGCCACTTTACCCGTCTTCAGAGGGATCACCTAAAAGAGCTTGGAGATACCCTCCAAGATCCATCAGCTGAGGGGGCCCAGGCTAAGGCAGCCTCCCAGCTGGCGACTCTTAATTCTGTGGTAAATTCCTCCATGCGGCTCATTTCATATGCAGCCGATGGTGCGAGTAGAGCCGCGGGCACAGGCGTGGCCCTAAGGAGGCATGCTTGGATGTGGCTATGTAACTTTGCAGAACCTTTCAGAGAGTCTTTCACCAACACCCCCTTTGACGGTTCCTCACTCTTTGGATCACAGGTGAAAGATACCCTTACCAGGTGTGAGCAGGAAAGCAAGACTCTCTCTGCTGTAGGAGTCTGTTTTTCTACTCCCTCCAGACCATATCCTAAGGGTCAGAAGAGCGGAAAGATATGGTTCAGGAAATCCCAAGGAGCCTTGCTGGACGCACATGGTGTTTCCCTCCAGGGGCAGAGGAGGGAGCAATAACAGACGCTGCCCTCGTGGCAGAGGGGGTCCACAAAACCAGGGCAGTAGAGAATCCTTCTCTGACCAGCCCTTCCAGCATCCCTGAAGGGTTGCCTGGCTGCTCACCTCTGGAGGCAGTCGGGGGAAGACTATCACTGTACCCAGGAGCCTGGCGAGACATAACACAAGACAAATGGGTACAGTCCGTCATATCCGGAGGCTACAGAATTCCCTTCGCACCCCCTTAAAGTTATACAAGTCCCTTCCAGATGTTCCACCCAATCTAAGGGACCAAGCAGTGCAAGAAGTCTCAAAACCGCTAAGAAAAAGGGCCATCCAGCAAGTTCCAGCAGACTAACAAGGATCCGGAATTTACTCAAGGTTCTTTTTGGTACCAAAAAAGACAGGGTACTGGAGACCCATTTTGGATCTCAGCAGACTAAACAAGTAGAACAAAATTCCAGATGGTCATGCTACAGTCTATTTTACCCTTTCTGGGTCAGGACAATTGGATGTGCTCCATAGATCTTCAGGATGCATACTACCACATAAAAATGGACAGCCGCTTCCGAAGATTCTTCAGCTTCCGGCTGGGAGCCACCCATTATCAGTTCAGAGCTCTGCCCTTTGGTCTCACCACAGCCCCCAGGGTGTTTACCAAATGTATGGCAGTAGTTACTGCTCACCTGAGACGGCAAGGATTCCAGGTGTTTCCATTATCTCGACGACTGGCTCCTCACTGCTACCACCAGACATCACCTTCTGCGAGTCAGAAACTGCACCATCGACACTTGCTCCACGCTACGTATCACAATAAATTTTGAAAAGTCTGCATTGTCGCCCTGTTAATCTATCACCTTCATAGGCGCAAATTTAAATACCAAAGACATGTTAGCGAGCCTCCCACCAGACAGGGTTTCAGTGATTCGTTAGCATTAGCATGCAAAAGGATTCAAGCCAGGTTTGTCTTTCAAGTGCTAGGTCTCATGGCAGCAGCTATCGTACTTGTTCCTCTAGCTCATTTTCACATGAGGATTCTCCAGTGGCTTCTCTTCACCCAATGGTCCTTCCCGCAACTTCCCATGTCTTACACTATTTTGATCACTCAGGCATGCAAGAAACACCTTGTGTGGTGGATGGTCTCCACATCAGTGCCCCACGGCAGACCATTTGTGCTTCCCCCTCCAGTGGCTACAGTGACCACGGACGCCTCCCTGATTGGGTGGAGGGGGCATAATCAGGGCAGAACAGTCCAAGGCACCTGGCAACCTCACGAATATCATCTGCACATAAATGTCTTGGAGATGAGGGCTGTGCTCTTAGCATTACAGGCTCTTCAGGACTCTCTTCCTACCGGGACCATTGCAGTTCAAACGGACAATATGTCCGTAGTGTGGTACATCAACAAGCAGGGCGGAACCAGGTCCTACCCCCTATGTCAAGAAGCACTCAGACTCTGGCAGTGGGCGATCTCTTCCCAACGGTTTCTGATTGCAACGCACATCCCTGGGAAGTCCAAAGTTATAGCAGACAGACTGAGCAGAGCAATTCTCATGCCTCACGAGTCGTCACTGAACCAGGTGGTCGCAGACCAAATCTTCCACAGATGGGGCCAACCTTGCTGCAACTTTTTAGCAACTCCCTTCAACAGCAAGTGCAGCAATTTCTTCTCTCTCCTTCCACTCCCCGGGCAACCCCCAGAGACTCTCTATTCCACAATTGGCCCCAGGGACTTCTTTATGCATTTCTTCCTTTACCCCCTCATACCGAAATTGATTCAGAAGGCCGCCGTTTCGGGTTGCAAAATGATCCTTACTGGCCTTGACAAATATGGTTTCCGTTCCTGCACTCCTATCTTCTCGAACAGCCTTGGACTCTGGACCTAGTTCCAGACCTCCTGATTCATCAGTTGGGCAGGCTGCACCAATCCCTGCACACTCTCCAGCTCAGAGTGGTTGCTCCACTTCCGACCCTAGTCAGGCTCCCAGATATTTCCCCATCTGTGCGAAAACTCTTTTTGTCATCACACAAGTCTACGACCAGAAAAACTTACACTAGTAAGTGGAAACGTTTTTCTTCCTGGGCGGAGGCAAAAAGCATAGACCCCTTTTCAGCCCCAGTGCACTCCATTTTGGAATTTCTAGCAGAATTCTTCCATGCTGGTTCTGCTTCAGCTACAATTAGTCAAGTTAGCGGCAATTTCAGATTTTCACATTGGCCTGTCAGAAAACAATATCATGTCCCATAAGCTGTGTAAAGCATTTCTGCTCAGGCCCCCAGTGAGAGATCCTCCACCACCGTGGGATTTACATTTGATTTTAACTTCGCTAATTTTTGCCCCCTTTCGAACCGGCAGCTTCTTGTTCGCTGAAGTTCTTATCTTGGAAAACCCACTTCCTGGTAGCTGTTACTTCAGCCAGAAGAGTTTCGGAACTACAGGCTCTTTCTGTCTATCCCCATACCTCGTGTTCCACAATGACAGGGTTGCTCTTAGGACTAATCCATCCTTCCTTCCTAAGGTCTCTTCAGAGAGCAACTTGAATCAGTCCATAGACCTTCCTGTGTTTTTCCCTAACCACTTCAACAGGGCGGAATAGAAGTTGCATCAGTTATATGTTCACAGGCAGCTATGCTTTTATTTGCATAGAACCAAGGACATTAGAAAATCAGATCAACTTTTCCTGTCTTGTGCAGTAGGTAAATAAGGTCTTCTGGTCTCCAAAGTAACCTTATCCAGGTGGTTGACTTCTATCATCACATTCATGTATCAACTGAGGAGTAAAGAATTGCCAGTTAAACCAGAAGGTCACTCCACCAGAGCTTTAGCTACTTCGGTGGCCTTTCAGGCTAGGTTGCCCATGGAATCTATTTGTGCTGCGGCTACATGGGCCAATCCACATACTTTCATTTCGCATTACAAGTTGGATTTGGTTTCCAGGAGCAGAGCTGATTTTGGTTCCACTGTTCTGAAGAGTCTTTCTTTTCAAATGAGCCACCCAGGTTTTTAGGTGCTAGGGACACTGTCCCAACCAGCCAGAATGAAGGCGAGATAGGCAACTTAACATAAAGAAGTTATGTACCTACCATAACGTTCCATGTTAGTTGTCGTCTTCTCACCTTCTTTCTTGCGTCCCACCCGCCATCCCCCTATCCTAGTGGACTGAGAAGAGTTCGTCTTGATTTTTCACTGGCTGAAGCTTCTATGGCTATTCTTTTCTGACTAGTAGTCTCTCCAGCAAGATTTATGCATCCTAGGATAGGATTCCTTTATTTTTGATTGCAGTTAGACTTGCCAAACGAGATCTGGGTATCTAGAGCCAGGTGTCATGGGATATAGGGGGGCCTCGAGCCAGTAAGCAGCTGTCGAGCTTTTGAAGTTGGCCGAGTCTGAGCCGAAGATCGGCTCCGAACCCAACCAGCAAGAAAGAAGGCGAGAAGAAGACAACTAACATGTTATGGTAGGTACATTTTATGTTCGTCATCAATTTTTTTTTTTTTTTTTTGTGGAGATGGTACTAAAGATTGTAAGACTAACAGTATTTTAGGGAGAATTACCATCTTAATGAGCATTAATCGTTCTTCCATGGTAAAGAATAATTTCTGACTAAACTTAAAATTTTTATCAATCTGTTAAGTTTATTTTTTTGCTATTAGACATAATGGTTTTATCAGGGTATTTCATTTGATTGCCTTTCCAATTGAAGTTAATAATTTTTGTGATTTTTTTTTTTTTTTTATTTAGTAGCATACTTGTTTTATGATTAAATCTTAAACTCAGGATTTCTTCAAACTGACTCCTAGAACTAATTTGTTCTAATGAATTTTCAATGCTTCCTATTAGTAAAATTATCTGCAAAGAGTTGAATGTTTAGTTTGAAATTTTTATTTTGATACTGTTAATGTTCTTATTGGATCTAGTACTATTGCTAAAGGGTTCTATAGCTAATGCAAAAAAATAATTGGTAATGGACAGCCTTGTTTTGTGCCTTTTTCTAATTTTAAAGGAATTAGAAAATCTATTGACTTAAGTACGAAAATTATTTAAAAACTTTGAAGTTAATGCATTTAGCAGGAATTAGGAAATCTAACTTAAGCACAAAATCTATTGAGTAACTTAGAAATTAATGCAATTAGCTCAAACAGGTAAAACCAATTAACTGAGTCAAAAAGCATGATCTAAATCAAGACTAATGGTAGGTTTTATTTGCATAGTCTGTTAATGTATTAAACGGGTACATGATAATATAATGCTATTTAATAATAAAATCTATTTTGATAATTAGGTATAAGTAGATTTAATTTGTTGTTGTAGCATGCATTTAAAAGTGAAATGGGTCTGCATAATGAACACTTTGTAGGATCCTCCTCTTGTTTTAAAAGAGATGATATAAGGGAATATTTCCATGACAGGGGGACTTCATCAGTTTTTATTTCTCTGCAGACCTTGTCTAATATTTTAACTACAATATCTGGTAGTATTTTATATAGTTCTGCCATAAGACCATCTAAGCCCAGTGCCTTTTTTTTTGTTTTTTATTTGATCTTTTATTTCTTAAAGTAAATGGGCCAATTTGTTCACTTGTTTTATTTATATTTTTTCCTCTTAGAAAAATTTAAAGTATATCATTATCTAGATTTGTATTAATATTTTAAAGCCCTCAAGGGTGTTTAATATCTGTTCTTTCTTTATATGTATTATAATTTCTTTGATATGATTTTAGTTTATTCATTTTCTTTGATCTAAGAGCAAGTTTATGCAAGTTTAAAGGATTTATTGAATATGCCTGTAGTTTGTTTTTCCAGGTTTATTGAAACTGTGATTTAGAATTTCAACATATAAGTTTTGAATTTCAGACTTGTCAGTGTTTGGTTTTAGATTTAACTTTAGAGGCTCTATTTTGGCCTTTGGGACAAAGAATTGAAAACCCTATTCTCTTGTTTTACTAATACACCAGCTTGTAACTCTTCCATTCAAGAAAGCCTTTAGTGGATCCCACAGGACAGTATCAGATACTTCACTATTCATGTTTATTTCTAGGAAATTTTTGATCTCTAACATACCAGTCCTTGAATCTTGTTATTTTAATAGTATATGCAGGTAATCTGTCCCGCGGTAGTGGTGCTGCTGTAGCGTTTTCGCCTCACAGCAAGACGTTGTCCCGTTCGATTCTCGGCTAGAGCGTCCTCTGTGTGGAGGCATGCGTGTATGTGCCTTCCTTCGTTGAAGGTTGTGCGTCAGGGCTGGCAACTCCGCACATAAAAATCTACTTCCAATCATTAGCGGACCGGAGTTCCGCTGTGGCGACCCCTAACCGGGATAAGCTGAAAGACACATCATCATCATGCAGGTAATCTCCTGTGATGTACTAAATTGTCAGTTTTTAAAATAATAATAAAGGATGTCCTCCTAGTCCCATGTTGCAGCGTTCAACATATGGGTTTGCTCCTCTTGCTTCACAAACGTCTGGCCAGTATACAAAAGTTTTCAGTCCCTGTATGGTGTGTGGGACGTCTGATGTGGCTCAAGGAACGTGGACCATAAGTGCCATTTGCACGCACCAGCCCTCAGAACATTTCAGCTGCCATTCTAACAACATGTGTTCCTGCCTTCACGACAGTCTGATTCTTTCATTTAATGCTTGTCATCCAGAAAGGGCAAGTGCGGCCATCTGATACCTCACAAGGATGCCCATGATCAGTGCCTCTTTTGTTAGGAATGGTCGCACGATTACAAGGTCTGCTCCATTTGTCAGGTGTTCATGCCCAAGACATTGCGCGGCTGTCTGCACAAAGATAACTTAGTTTTAACCTTTGATTTTCTAAATACAATAGCTTTTAGGGATAGAGAGTTCCTCCGTACCTATGGAGCCACCAAAAAAGAAAGCCAAGACTGTATGCCAACCACTTCAGCTGCACCTCTAGCATCCGACCCTCAGCCTGTGGCCGTCGGCCTGGTAGAGAAATTTGTCTGCGCTGCCTCTGATATAGCGGGTACCTCCTCGGAAGCTGCGCAGTCCCGTGCGGAGGGCACATCCATAGAGGCTTTACCTGCATCGGTTTCCAATGCTTGGGGGGACCAGAGCTTTCAGTAGGTCCATCAGATGCTTCCAGTTCCTTACAGGCTTCAGGCCTTCTTCCATTCATATGCCTGCCAGGCCTCAAAATCTGAATGAGAAAAGGAAGCATGCCTGACGGTGTTTAAGCCTAAGTCTGTTGAATGCCTTCATGGCCTTACTTCCTACCTCTGCAAGGGCTACTAACATCTCTCCTCCCATTCTGAGTCCAAGGCCTCATACCATGGACCCAACCATGAGGGAAGAGGAAGATCACTTGCTCTTCATCTGAAGATTCACTTTCCTAAACTTCCCAGCTTTCTTCTCCCTTGGGGTATGCTTCCCCAGAGGAAGAATGTTGACCCTGACTTTCCAGCTGAGGATTTGACTTTTGGGGAAACCATCTCCAAGATGAAAGAGCATTTTAAGTGGGAGTCCTCTGAAATGACTGATGTCCAAAAAAGATCTGACCTCATTCAGATGGATACCCCAAGCCCATCTGCTGTTACCACAATTCTGCCTCCCTTCCTGGATACTTTCTCAGCACCCTTAAATACTGACTCTCAACCACCTGCCCCATGCAGGCCTGAAGTCCCTGAGACTGCCAAGTACCTCCTTAAGTGTCCACCAGCATACCGTGCAGCCATCTCCATTTCCACAGATAAGGCATCTAAACTTTTACCCACCACCACTATCCTGCCTGCTGACAAAGATGGAAAAACCATGGAGAGTCTGGATAAGAAAATCTACACTACAGCCACCTATTCCTTCAGGGCTACTTAACTACCAGACACATATGACTAAATATGCCTTAACACTCCTGGAGAAAGCCTCCAAGGAGTTGGCTGATGCACCAGATTGTGCTGACAAAGCTTCACTGTCTTCCGTTCTGGCTGTCTTCTCCCAGGTCACCAGGCACTCAAAGTGCAGCTGTGATGCTGCTGAAGCCTCGGCAAGGACAGCATCATCAGCAGCTACCTTAAGAAGGTACTCCTGGTTGCGTCTCCAGCCCCTTACACATGAATGCCACCCCTGGACAACACAGGCTTGCTTGGTGCAAAAGTGGCTGATTTGTTTGTCACTTCAGCAAAGGGGAAAGAAATGCAAGATTGCAAACACCTGCTAGTCTCTCCTATTTCTAAATTTCAAAGAAACTACCCACCTAAAACACAATTAATTAGCAAACATTCTCTCCCTGCTGCTACCTCTTGGCCTAGAAAACCTACCAGAAAGCATCCCCCTCCAGCTAGAGCTATACCTCCCTCTAGCCAAAGGCCATCCTTTCAAGAGCGAGCAGGTAGCATCTGACTACCTGCCAAACTTACAACCCCA